>NW_028324159.1:1512500-1660000 GCF_054372755.1 Phalangium opilio | reverse complement strand
TATGAAGCTTAAAGATGAGAGATGAAGCTGACCCTTGTTTCTGTTTCTCGCGTGACCGTTCACATGCCCGCGATAATATCACTTGAACGAGCCTTTGCCTAGAGATTAAGCTGATTTTCCGAATAATCTCGCGATCTGTCAAGGTAGATTTTCTCGCACGAGTTCAGCTTAATCGGAATGTCATGTGACTTTTGCTATCCAATGACAAGCATTTGTTTAGTCGGCGCATGGTCGGTGCTTAATTTGCCTTCGTCTGCTACTCACTCACGCTTGATTTTGAGAGTAAAATTTGACAGAATAGAAAGAACGATGTCTTTGAAAGAAAAAAGAACATGAAAAAACTTTAAAAGGACACGGAAAGAAAGAAACATTTAATATAATTCGCGATTACTGGGGGATTTGGGACAAGTCCAACGTTAATTATATAAAAATGTCTTGGTTTGGACCAAGGCCGAAAAAACAAACGATATGTGTGAGGTTTATCAATTGACTGAAGTTTCAGATATTGAAATTTTTTTCTAGTTATTTTTATCCACTCAATCCATAATCAATATTTAATTCAATCAACTGATTTTACTGTTAATCGATCTAGTCCCTCTAAATTAATTGAAAAAATTACATATCTACGCTTTTTCAAGAACAATTACATTTTCCGAAACATTTTATCATGAATTTAATTATTTTGAATGGAGTACGTGTTGAGGGTACAGTATTGAATATTTGAAATGTTCTACTGGATGTCTAAAAAGAGCAAGCGAACTTTGGCATAACTCGAATGGAAAATGTAAATATTTTATCGTGGATGCCAAACAAGGGTGTTATGCGAATTTATACATTTAATTTCGTATATCGAAATGCTATATTTCTATTGTCGCCTCTATGATGGTGAAGTTGCACTGGAACTTTCATTTTTGTACTTAAGAATTTCTTGGTCATAACTCAGTCTATGGTAATTTTGGCTGAGTGTGTTGCGACGGCTCAGATGACCTATACACTGAAACCACTGGTGATTATAAAATGCCATATATTGGGAAAATAGAGGAAGGAAGGGGGTGTCGGAGTTAAATGTGACCTTCTTGGCATAACTAGTAATGAATGATGTGTTTAACCATATTATTTCCGCGGGAAATGAATATAACAAGTACTGAGAAGTATTTCTGTTTATGTGATCTTTACCCTTTACCACACAGGATAAACTTTGTTGCTTTGTCTTAAGTAGACGACATTCACTGTAAACGACAGTCTTATCAACAACTTAAACAGATACAAACTTCGTTTGGTGCAAACTCGAAAATTTGTCAAGCCAGCGACAATTAAAACTATGTCGGTCAAGGTGCTCGCAAGTTAGTGAGTATCGACACGAAATCCCTTCAAAATAATTGAATTCATGATAACATGTTTTCGGAAAATGTAATTGTTCTTGAAAAAGCGTAGATATGTAATTTTTTCAATTAATTTAGAGGGACTAGATCGATTAACAGTAAAATCAGTTGATTGAATTAAATATTGATTAAGGATTGAGTGGATAGAAATAACTAGGAAAAAATTTCAATATCTGAAACTTCAGTCAATTGATAAACCTCACACATATCGTTTGTTTTTTCGGCCTTGGTCCAAACCAAGACGTTTTTATATAATATCTGTCACTTCAGTCTTAATGTAATTAAATTTTGAATAATTATGTTTGCATTACCGTCATACATTTGCACTCTAAAATATAATGGTGCATTCAAACACCATATATGCTGTTTTTCCCAGTGCCAAAAAAGACATCATTTAGGGTGTACTTTCTATGATCCCCCATTTCTATGATCAATTCACGCCATTTACTTGGATTATTTGCAAGTATTAAGGAAATATTAGGCATTTGAGCACCATTTTCAGTGGCTTTTAACATCTTTTTTAGACAATCTGTTGAACTTCTAATATTACTTAGTTTAATGGTTTTAAAAATAGGGAAAAAGTAAGCTACCTATGTCATATTATTAAACCAAGTGAAGTGAAATAATTGTTAAATATTTATTATAACCACTACACCACAGACACGTGGTAAGTCTAAGCTTTCCAAGAGATCTAGCTAATTCTTATGTTCAATCACGATGGTCAATACATGTATCTACCAGGGCTCGAACCTGGGACTTTCCGCGTGTGAAGCTGACGTGATAACCACCACACTACAGATACGTAGTTACACTGAGTTTTCCAAGAGATCTAGCTAATGCTTATGTCCAATCCCGATGGTCAATACATGTATCTACCAGGGCTGAACCTGGGACCTTCCGCGTGTGAAGCGGGCGTGATAACCACTACACCATAGATACGTGGTAATACTGAGTTTTCCAAGATATATAGCTAATTGTTTTGCCCAATTACGATGGTCAATACATGTATCTACCAAGGCTCGAACCTGGGACCTTCCGCGTGTGAAGCGGGCGTGATAACCACTACACCATAGATACGTGGTAGCACTGAGTTTTCCAAGAGATCTAGCTAATTCTTATGTCCAATCACGATGGTCAATATATGTATCTACCAGGGCTCGAACCTGGGACCTTCCGCTTGTGAAACGGACGTGATAACCACCACACTACAGATACGTAGTAACACTGAGTTTTCCAAGAGATCTAGCTAATTATTATGTCCAATCACGATGGTCAAAGCCGTACTTCTGTAATTAAGTAAAATTAACATACTTAGACTTAATTGTTTTGATCAAGCTGGCCGATAGCACACCCTGAATACTTAATTGTTAATTTAAGATAATTCCGAAAAGTATCTTCGCTGTAGTTTTTAAGTTATCGGTGGGGAAAAATCACGAAAAACCCATGTTAATCTCCATAGGAAATTAGCAAAAGCGGGTGAATATTACTTTAACGTTACAAAACGGTATCAAGTCATATCTACAAGGGCCTACCGGCCCTGTAGAATTATCAAGACAGGGACTTGCAAAACTTAATATGGGAAGCCATTGCAAGGGAAATGAAAATGACAGGTAATTAATATTATATTAAATGATAAAGTCATAAGTAGTAACGCCGCCATTTTGTATGTTTACCTTCTCGGCTTCTCGCACGAGTACCCAAAAGCGCGCTAACTAGAAGCGCCTATGTGAACGATAGGCCTCGCGTAGAGAACAAGCTTACGTTGAAACCGATTTTTTGCACGAGATACAACTTCATACTTCGGAACATACTTTCCGCTTCAGCTAGAGAACCTGGCGCTTGTGTAAACGAGCCTTAAGACTGAAGATATCTTTGGATCTAGTGGTCCAAATGTCCTGAAATCTTAATGAGAGGTGTGATTCAATATATTATATTATATTGAAATGGATTCAAGCTTTTAGCGTGGATAATTATTTTCATAAAAATTAATTTCTAATGTCATGATTGTAAATAAGGCACTTAATGCACAATATTTTTGGTTCTAATGGCCTAAAGGTCCATAAAATTTAATGACGGGGCTGTTTGACAATGGAGATAAGACACTATTTTTGCGCACTGCAGTGCACAATATCCTATAAATTTTCCAGTGAAATAGGGGGTCACTGGACATATATCCAAAAATAAATTCTTATTTCCGGCCCTGTCACTCCGGGTCGCGATTTTCCGGAGTGGCGGGAGTGCTCTCCAAATCAGGAGTAGAAGGGATAAGACACATTAAGTAGTAAAAACATTGTAAATTTGGGAAAATGTAAATGTATAAGTAGGTAGAAAAGGGGCGTTCTAACTCAGTGGTATTCAATGGTATCAATGGTATCACGATGGTATCGACGCCATTTTTTTTTCTGGGCGCCATTTTTTTTCTGGGCGCCATTTTTTTTCTGGGCGCCATTTTTTTTCTGGGCGCCATCTTGTTTTTCTCTGACGTCATCGTTTCTTCTCGGCGCCATTTTATCTCTGACGTCATCGTTTCTTCTCGGCGCCATTTTGTTTTTATTTGGGCGTGAATTTTGAAAATGTTAAGTCTTATCTGACTTCAATCAAAGTTCTTTGCGATATTCAAAATCCCGGACTTCAATCATTTGCTGATAAGGCAAGCAATCAAAGATTAGGTAGATATACTACAGTTATAATATATTAGAAAGTGAACGTCTTATATACTAAGTTACTCTGGGAATGGTGACAGAAGGCATACATTCTGATTAAAACCTTAATATTAATTAATGTATACTATTAATAATAATTGTTTTGACTTAACAGGGTGCAACGCACGCTAACTTAAATAATTGTCGAAGAAAATAATTAATATTAATTTTATTTATTTAAGTATTTAAGAAAAACTGGAAACTCAAAACACTTTCTTCAAAACTTTGACACGAAATTTGAAAATGTTAAGCCTTTGCGGGGTAATTTAAATCCCGGGGTACAAAACCAAACCAAACCTAACCTATTCTAAGCCTTTAGCACTGCGAATACTCTATTTAAATCTCTACACTTGATCCCTAAGTTGTTTTTTTTTCAAATCTCGCGCCAAAGCGGAAATGTGATCGGAATGCCGGCTGTCTGTCCAAAAAGTTTGTTTAAGAGACTCTAGTCGAACTTAGGTAGAAAGATGGTTGAACTTGTTGATAAATGACTAAAATGTGGTTGAAAGTGTCGTTAAATGACTAAAATGTGGTTGACAGTGTCGTTAAATGACTAATACATGATAGAAAATGTCGTTAAATTACTGAAAAGCGGTTAGAGGTGTTGTTAAATGGGTAAAATTTGGTTGAAAGTGTTGTTAAATGACTAAATCGTGCGTGAAAGTGCTGTTAAATGAATAAAAAGTCGTTGAAAGGGTTGAGAAAAAGATGGATGAACTTGTTGATAAATGACAAAAATGTGGTTGAAAGTGTCGCTAAATGACTAAAATGTGGTTGAAAGTGTCGTTAAATGACTAAAATGTGGTTGAAAGTGTCGTTAAATGACTAGAATGTGGTTGAAAGTGTCGTTAAATGACTAATACATGATAGAAAATGTCGTTAAGTTACTGAAAAGCGGTTGGAGGTGTTGTTAAATGGGTAAAATTTGGTTGAAAGTGTTGTTAAATGACTAAATCGTGCGTGAAAGTGCTGTTAAATGAATAAAAAGTCGTTGAAAGGGTTGAGAAAAAGATGGATGAACTTGTTGATAAATGACTAAAATGTGGTTGAAAGTGTCGTTAAATGACTAATACATGAGCGACAGTGTCGTTAAATTACTAACACATTAATGGAAACTTCGTTAAATGACTATTTATTTAAGTGGGTGTTACTTGTCTCCGAAACAAAACATACGAATAATAAGAAAACTTGGTACGAACTGTTTGTAAATATAAGTTAAAAGCTGAATATTAAGCCTCCGATCTCTGTTTACAGTATATGGTAGCAGATATGCAATATTTCACCAATAAAATAAATTCAACTTACCATTTAAAACCATTCCGGAGGAGAATTAAAATGTTTAGACTGGTTTACATGTGGTGGTGGTTTGAAATATCTAGAAATGTGAATGGACACGTTGCCGGCGATAAAAAAGAACCGATATGAAATATGGAATCTTTTATCGATAAGATATGTTTCCACGTGGTAGGAAACGCACTGAATAAGAAGTGGTTCTATGGATAATCGGAGGTGTCCAATTTATCCATATGTTCCTTAAAATCCCGATATACATCCTCAGTTTGGATAGAATACAATAAGGAATCTTACTATGCGTATTTTCGTGTGCGTTAAAAAGACTTTGGGCAAATCAAATTCGATACATTTAAATTGAAAATATGTCATTTAGGCAATATGACCGCCAGGCTTCAGCGCCTGTGAAGGTACAACTTCTTAGCTGTGTATAGCATTGCTGCATTCACGGAAAACCACCCAACAGTAAAATAGTTCCATCTTCCGAGCATGTTTGAGCTAACTTCCCATCAACTATTAAACTAAACAAATTTGTATTTTTTAATTCTTGTATTCGAAATTCTCTATAGAATAACATTTCTGCAATTCTTTTGGAAGGAAGTTTTGCTGTTCTCGAGTGTGCAACTGCTCCAGCTTTTTTAAAAAGCCTTTCCACTCTTCCAGGCGTTGCAGGAATTTGTAAATAAATAAGGGATAGCTCAGAAAGTCTATGATTACATGAGAAAGTTATATTACTTGATTACGTAGACTTCTTTGTATTTACACCAGAATTCCAATGGGTTGTCCGCAATTTTCACAGTGCTCATGTCATGAGCCATATACTGGTCTACTTCATGAATGTCAAACGTTTCTCATTTCTTCGGAATCCTAGTGCTTATATATGCAAAAACAAACTTTTCAGAGGCTGGTTTCATGACTGTCCCTTGATGCTGTTGGCTCGTAATCGTTCAATGTTTTGGTTTGTTTTTTTCTGTCGAATGAATATATCTAATGTGTTTCTGAGCATTTCCATAGCATGGCGCTCTTTTCTTAAACTTAATTGTTCGGCAATTGCACCTAAAAATTTTAAAATTGGTATTAGTATAACTACTAGGTAAGAAATTCATGAAAACGCAAATTTTGTATCTCACGCATGCAAAAATAGCGTTTTCATGAATTTAACAATGCACAAGGATCACTTTACTAGTCAAAAAATCTGTTCTTTGTTTTACGATGCAATATTGCCGCAATAAGGTAACAGTCATGATCCATTAACGGTTTTTAACAGCTCTTGGGCAAGGCTAGCTTAAAGTTCTATTAGATATACAGGTGTAATTTCCTGAATTTTTAAAATTGTGTCAGTAATGACTGGGATTGTATAACACGGTGTTACGCCATCACTTTGTAAAATATCTGTGGTTAGTTGCGCAGGCTTCAGTAGTGCCAAAACCTCTCTCATTAATGTTCTAAAGTTATAAAATTTGAAATATGTAGGCACTTACAAATATTTTAAAACAATATTAATATGATGTACCGATTTATATCGCTTGGTGGTGAGAGCCTTACATCTCTTCTAGCATAAGCTTGCAACATTATTTGCTGCGTTGCCAAGAATACTTTTTCCTATAGTAAAATTTTGTTTATATCATTTACTTTTTAATTGGCAAAATTTCTTTACATCTTGTAGTAGCTGAATAGCAAATAAAACAGAATTCTAGCGAGTTATCACGGAAAGAATCAAGTCTCTTTTAATTTTTGCACGAAGTTGATGAGTCAGGGGAAATTTAACTCCTGCAAGTAATTTTTAGAACTTACGGCAGTAATATGTAGATCTTCTGAAAATAACTATGATTTTGTTATATACTGAACTTGTAGTATTATCGTTCTTAATAGCATCGTTGATTGCCAGCTAAATTTTTTGAACGGTACATCCTAATTCTTCTCCCACTAATTCTGTGAGGTCTGGTTCAAAGACTAAAATTAAATAAATTAAATTGAGTTTAATATAAAATGAACCATTTTCTCTCAAAAAAGGGTAACCTCTCTCAGGAACATAACATTCCCAAGTCTAACCTCACACTTCAAAAATAAATACCATCATCGTTATTTCCATCTATTTCCTCAATTAATGCATCTTCATCTTCATCATCTGAGTTTAGTTAATCACAGTCTATTCCAATATTTATCCAAGAATCGTAAATTGCGTGTTCATCTTCTGTAACAGCAAATGCTTCGGTGATATTGCTAGCATTTTCTGCATTATCTTTCCCACCTAAGAAAAATATTATAATTTAACTAATTTACTATGTATTTACCTGTATTGGTCTAATGGAAACATCTTGCAAAATCTTTTCCACCTGCTTTTTAATGTTTTCACCTTTGTGTCTATCATTAAAGGCCTTAAATCCTATAGTTCTTGCTTCAAGATTAAAATGGTCATCAACATAATGGGACCTAACTCCAATGACTCCTTCCCTATTTCGAGTAGACCAAATGTCTAATGAAAGATGAATGCGACCATTCTTTGTTTTTGAAAGTTTTCCTTAAATTGGGAATTACACGAGTTTCAAAGCTTTTTGTTAAGTTTCGGGTTAAGGTTCTTCTTGATATAAAGTCTATTCCTGGTGCCATACTATTGATAAGAAGTCTAAAACCCGATTGCTTTGGTAAAGTTTAACGGTGAGCCATCTAAACACACCATGTCCAAAAGGCCTCGTTCAAAATTTTTTAATACTATACTGTTTGACCGAAATTTTGAAACTTTTGTTGGAATAAGAAACTTGTCTAAAGAACCTTTCTGAGATTCATCTAAGGTGGTTTTCCGTTTACAGATGTAAACCCATTTGGCAGTTGGATGTTGACTCTTAAATACAAAAAATCATTGATTTAGTTTTCTTCAAACTAGATGTGCACTCCGATGCGATCTGCTCTCCACCCTAGTCATGTTCCCTATTGAAAAAGGTATATTTAAAAGGTAAAAGGGGCGATGCTTCAAGTGAATCAAGATCGATTTAACTCTTCAAGGCGTCTAAGGGACATTCGGTTTATATCTTGAAAGACAATACCTCTTTTACAAACTCAATTTCTTTCTTTAAGTGTAAGAGGGGCAAAAAATTAAAAATATTTATTTCCGTGTGTCTTTTAAATTTTGAAATTGTTTTACCGCTGCTACTCTAAAAGTCAATTGAAAACCTTACCCCGCATTCTTTATGCTTGCAAACAAAGTCCCTGATTCCTTCTTTATTCTTCAGAAGATCCATTGTTAGCGTTTCTTTTCCTTCTATATCTGCAACTGCTTTGGCGGGACTCTAAAGTAAGCTTCTTAGACCATTCTGGAGCGCGACGTGCAATATATGTACCTGTAGCTGTATACCCTCCTAATTTTATGTAACATTTAAATATTTTGCAAAAGTTCAATGTTTATTGAAAACTGAAATAGTTGAAAATGTGTCCGAGTGGGGACCACCTCTGATAGAACAAAACTAAAGTTGCATAGATTTTCGAAGGCTTCTTAGACCATTCTTGAGTGCGACGTGCAATATATGTATCTGTAACTGTATACCTCTTAATTTTATAAAACATTCAAATATTTTCCAAAAGTTCAATGTTTATTGAAAACTGAAATAGCTGAGAATGTGTCCAAGTGAGGACCACCTCTGATAGAATAAAACCAAAGTAACATAGATTTTCGAAGGCTTCTTAGACCATTCTTGAGTGCGACGTGCAATATTGCATCCCCTCTTAATTTTATATAACATTCAAATATTTTCCAAAAGTTCAATGTTTATTTGCAACTGAAATAGTTGAAAATGTGTCCGAGTGGGAACCACCTCTGATAGAATAAAACCAAAGTTGCATAGATTTTCGAAGGCTTCTTAGACCATTCTTGAGTGCGACGTGCAATATTGCATACCCTCTTAATTTTATATAAAATTCAAATATTTTCCAAAAGTTCAATGTTTATTTACAACTGAAATAGTTGAAAATGTGTCCGAGTGGGAACCACCTCTGATAGAATAAAACCAAAGTTGCATAGATTTTTGAAAGCTTCTTAGACCATTCTTGAGCGCGACGTGCAATATATGTATCTGTAGATGTATACCCTCTTAATTTTATGTAACATTTAAATATTTTGCAAAAGTTCAATGTACATTGAAAACTGAAATAGTTCAAAAAGTGTCCGAGTGGGAACCACCTCTGATAGAATAAAACAAAAGTTGCATAGATTTTCGAAGGCTTCTTGGACTATTCTTAAGTGCGACGTGCAATATTGCATACCCTCTTAATTTTATATAACATTCAAATATTTTCCAAAAGTTCAATGTTTATTTGCAATTGAAATAGTTGAAAATGTGTCCGAGTGGGAACCACCTCTGATAGAATAAAACCAAAGTTGCATAGATTTTCGAAGGCTTCTTAGACCATTCTTGAGTGCGACGTGCAATATTGCATACCCTCTTAATTTTATATAAAATTCAAATATTTTCCAAAAGTTCAATGTTTATTTACAACTGAAATAGTTGAAAATGTGTCCGAGTGGGAACCACCTCTGATAGAATAAAACCAAAGTTGCATAGATTTTTGAAAGCTTCTTAGACCATTCTTGAGCGCGACGTGCAATATATGTATCTGTAGATGTATACCCTCTTAATTTTATGTAACATTTAAATATTTTGCAAAAGTTCAATGTACATTGAAAACTGAAATAGTTCAAAAAGTGTCCGAGTGGGAACCACCTCTGATAGAATAAAACAAAAGTTGCATAGATTTTCGAAGGCTTCTTGGACTATTCTTAAGTGTGACGTGCAATATTGCATACCCTCTTAATTTTATATAACATTCAAATACTTTCCAAAAGTTCAATGTTTATTGAAAACTGAAATAGTTGAGAATGTGTCCGAGTCGGGACCGCCTCTGATAGAACAAAACTATGGTTGCATAGAGTTTCGAACGCTTCTTAGACCATTCTTGAGCGCGACGTGCAATATATGTATCTGTAACTGTATACCCTCCTAATTTTATGTAACATTTTAATATTTTGCAAAAGTTCAATGTACATTGAAAACTGAAATAGTTGAGAATGTGTCCGAGTCGGAACCACCTCTGATAGAACAAAACCAAAGTTGCATAGATTTTCGAAGGCTAATCAGACCATTCTTGAGAACGACGTGCAATATATGTAACTGTAACTGTATACCTCTTAATTTTGTATAACATTCAAATATATTCCAAAAGTTCAATGTTTATTGAAAACTGAAATAATTGAGAATGTGTCCGAGTCGGGACCACCTCTGATAGAACAAAACTAAAGTTGCATAGATTTTCGAAGGCTTGTTAGACCATTCTTGAGTGCGACGTGCAATATATGTATCTTTAACTGTATACCTCTTAATTTTATATAACATTCAAAAACTTTCCAAAAGTTCAATGTTTATTGAAAACTGAAATAGTTGAGAATGTGTCCTTGTGGGGACCACTTCTTATGGAACAAAAACAAAGTTGCATAGATTTTCGAAGGCTTCTTAGACCATTCTCTAGTGCGACGTGCAGTATTGCATACCCTCCTTATTTTATGTAACATTTAAATATTTTGCAAATGTTCAATGTACATTGGAAACTGAAATAGTTGAAATTGTGTCCGAGTCGGGACCACCTTAGATAAAACAAAACCAAAGTTGCATAGATTTTCGAAGGCTTCTTAGACCATTCTTTAGTTCGATGTGCAATATTGCATACCCTCTCAATTTTATATAACATACAAATACATTCCAAAAGTTCAATGTTTATTGAAAACTGAAATAGTTGAGAATGTGTCCGAGTCGGGACCACCTCTGATAGAACAAAACTATAGTTGCATAGATTTTCGAACGCTTCTTTGACCATTCTTGAGTGCGACGTGCATTATATGTAACTGTAACTATATACCTCGTAATTTTTATAACATTCATATATTTTCCAAAAGTTCAATATATATTGAAAACTGAAATAGTTGAGAATGTGTCCGAGTCGGGACCACCTCTGATAGATCAAAACTAAAGTTTCATAGATTTTCGAAGGCTAATTAGACCATTCTTGAGTACAACGTGCAATATTGCATACCCTCTCAATTTTATGTAAAATTTAAATATTTTGCAAAAGTTCAATGTACATTGAAAACTGAAATAGTTGAGAATGTGTCCGAGTCGGAACCACCTCTGATAGAACAAAACGAAAGTTGCATAGATTTTCGAAGGCTAATCAGACCATTCTTGAGAACGACGTGCAATATATGTAACTGTAACTGTATACCTCTTAATTTTATATAACATTCAAATATATTCCAAAAGTTCAATGTTTATTGAAAACTGAAATAGTTGAGAATGTGTCCGAGTCGGGACCACTTCTGATAGAATAAAACGAAAGTTGCATAGATTTTCGAAGGCTAATTAGACCATTCTTGTGTGCGACGTGCAATATTGCATACCCTCTTAATTTTATATAACATTCAAATATATTCCAAAAGTTCAATGTTTATTAAAAACTGAAATAGTTGAGCATGTGCCCGAGTCGAAACCATCTCTGATAGAACAAAACCATAAATGACTTCGAACGCTACACTTATTTTGATTGACTAAACGATAAAACTTTCTTAGCTAGGCCCAAAAGAAGGCAATAATCATGTCGCGTAGTTCATAGAAAGATGCATTTGCTCCTAGTTCAAAAACTGTTGCACAAGTATATTAGCACCATAAGATCCAAATTGCAAAACCTAAGACTCCAATCCCGCGAAATATTAGTTTCTGGGCGTGAATTTGAGCTCAACAACGATGGAAGGGCTCATAGTGGAAGGGAAGCAGTCGGGGTTGATCTCATGGCCCCCGTGATACCAATGCAGGCTAGCCTTTGAAGCTTGCGCAGGTCAACCTGCACCGTTCTGAGCCGTCATAGGTCTAATGATCCCAGTATAGAGCCAGTGTAAGGTCTTGTGGTTGAGGCCCCAAGTCTGGCCGACAGAGCTCCTGGTACTCCTGAAAAGCATTTTGGCCTTCTTGATGTACCGATCAAGATGCGGCTTCCATGTAAGTCTGCAATCAAAAGTCACCCCCAGGAAATTTCACCTCGGAGGACTTTGTCAGGACCTGGCCAAAAAAGTGATATCATTGAACAGTTCCTTAGTATTCTTCCTCGTAAAAGGAAAAAGGACAGTTTTGTCTGGATAAACAGTGAGGGTGACCACCTGGCACCATTGCTCCACGTTAGAGAGAGCAGAGCTCATAAGCGTGGCGATAGTAGCCGGGAACTTTCCGGTAAAAACTATCGCCACATGGTCCACATACCCGAAGCAGCGGCAGCCCCCAACACCTCCGAGCCTCCCCAAGAGCTCGTCTACCACAAGGCACCACAACAGGGGGGAAAGAACCCCACCCTGAGGGCAGCCCCTGCTCGTGGTCACCCCCAGAGATTCCTCAAGGAAGGTAAGCATGGACTTGATCCAACGGCCAAGAGTAATAACCGAGCTGGACACCTTATCAAAGGCCCCTTCAATATCGAGGAAGACGGCCCGTGAGATTTCCTGAAACTCGAATGCCCTATCCAGGCAATTCGTGAGGCCGTGAAGGACCCTCTCTATGGATTTGCCTATTTGATAGGCAAATTGTGAAGAAGAGAGAGGAGTTACCGAGAGTACCTCTCCTCTAATGTACCTGTCCACCATCTTCTCCAAAATTTTGAGGAAGAAGGAGGTCAGGCATATTTGTCTAAATGCCTTCGCCTCGAGATAGGAGACTTAACCGGGATTGTGAATAAAGATGACCCTAGAGCGCTTCTAGTCACGACGAATGTGACCGAGATCCTCCCCCACCAGGATCACTAGAACACTCATCGTCTGGACCCCGAAGGGTCGCATCCGATTCTTCCAGTAGGGTGGACTCGTCCATGGAAGATAACTCTTCCGAATGAGCCCCTCCATCCCCCTCTGTACCTAATGCGACACAATGAGCTCTAGAGCAAGATCTCTCAGCTCGCTGGTCCCGTCCACTGCCGTAGACTCAGCTGCAGCGTTGGCGTTGTTTCGGTGGGCTGCAGGATCTTGAAAGTACCCTTAAACACTCCAGTAAAGCCCACAAGACCAGCGTTCTTAATGGCATCCAAAGAGGAACCATCAATGAACAGTACCCAGTACCGTACGGCACGATCCACGTACGTCCGGATACACCTCCAACGTTCAGTGGCAAAGCCACTGTTGAGGACCTTCAGGCGCCGGAACAGCACCGTTGATTCCTTTGTGATATGGTCCCTGGTTCGGAACATCAGCTTAAACCTTCGCCAACATTATTAATACAGGCCGGAGAGCGCTATCTCGGGGAAGGGGTAAAGGCGTATATGGGCACCACTCATAGATGGCGCTTTTCAGAACCTCAAATCTCTAAATTACCCGCGAATTTTTAAACCCAGCAAAACTTTGAGATTAAGGGTTTAGCTTAGATAATTGAATATCACGAATTATTAGAATCTCAGGGAACTGTTTGTACTTCTAAATTTAAAATTACGTTTCTTTATCACATAGGAATGTTACAACATGAAATATTTTATCACATTTTAAAACTAAGAATAGAACAGTCACATATTAAAAATAGAAATAAAATAGCGTCACGTTTTAAAAATACGACTAAAATAGTATCACATTATAATAACGTAAATAAAATAGTGCCACATTTAAAAACGTAAATAAAATAGTGCCACATTTAAAAAACGTAAATAAAATAGTGCCACATTTTAAAAACATAAATTAGTGCCACATATTAAAAACAAAAATAAAATATTGCCACATTTTTAAAATAAGAATAGAATATTGCCACATTTTAAAAATAGGAATAAAATATTGCCACATTTAAAAATAGGTATATAATTGTTTTAATGTGGCACTATATTATTCGTAGTTTTAATGTGGTAATATATTATTCCTAGTTTTAAAATGTTTTACAACAATCTGAATCAGTTTTGTTTGAATTAGGTAAAAAAATAATATTCTCTTGTAACATTCCTATTTTTAAAATGAGATAAAATAATAAACCTTCTAGATTACGTTTTTTTATCACATAGGAATGTTACAACATGAAATATTTTATCACATTTTAAAACTAAGAATAGAACAGTCACATATTAAAAATAGAAATAAAATAGCGTCACGTTTTAAAAATACGACTAAAATAGTATCACATTATAATAACGTAAATAAAATAGTGCCACATTTAAAAACGTAAATAAAATAGTGCCACATTTAAAAAACGTAAATAAAATAGTGCCACATTTTAAAAACAAAAATAAAATATTGCCACATTTTTAAAATAAGAATAGAATATTGCCACATTTTAAAAATAGGAATAAAATATTGCCACATTTAAAAATAGGTATATAATTGTTTTAATGTGGCACTATATTATTCGTAGTTTTAATGTGGTAATATATTATTCCTAGTTTTAAAATGTTTTACAACAATCTGAATCAGTTTTGTTTGAATTAAGTAAAAAAAATAATATTCTCTTGTAACATTCCTATTTTTAAAATGAGATAAAATAATAAACCTTCTAGATTACGTTTTTTTATCACATAGGAATGTTACAACATGAAATATTTTATCACATTTTAAAACTAAGAATAGAACAGTCACATATTAAAAATAGAAATAAAATAGCGTCACGTTTTAAAAATACGACTAAAATAGTATCACATTATAATAACGTAAATAAAATAGTGCCACATTTAAAAACGTAAATAAAATAGTGCCACATTTAAAAAACGTAAATAAAATAGTGCCACATTTTAAAAACATAAATTAGTGCCACATATTAAAAACAAAAATAAAATATTGCCACATTTTTAAAATAAGAATAGAATATTGCCACATTTTAAAAATAGGAATAAAATATTGCCACATTTAAAAATAGGTATATAATTGTTTTAATGTGGCACTATATTATTCGTAGTTTTAATGTGGTAATATATTATTCCTAGTTTTAAAATGTTTTACAACAATCTGAATCAGTTTTGTTTGAATTAGGTAAAAAAAATAATATTCTCTTGTAACATTCCTATTTTTAAAATGAGATAAAATAATAAACCTTCTAGATTACGTTTTTTTATCACATAGGAATGTTACAACATGAAATATTTTATCACATTTTAAAACTAAGAATAGAACAGTCACATATTAAAAATAGAAATAAAATAGCGTCACGTTTTAAAAATACGACTAAAATAGTATCACATTATAATAACGTAAATAAAATAGTGCCACATTTAAAAACGTAAATAAAATAGTGCCACATTTAAAAAACGTAAATAAAATAGTGCCACATTTTAAAAACAAAAATAAAATATTGCCACATTTTTAAAATAAGAATAGAATATTGCCACATTTTAAAAATAGGAATAAAATATTGCCACATTTAAAAATAGGTATATAATTGTTTTAATGTGGCACTATATTATTCGTAGTTTTAATGTGGTAATATATTATTCCTAGTTTTAAAATGTTTTACAACAATCTGAATCAGTTTTGTTTGAATTAAGTAAAAAAAATAATATTCTCTTGTAACATTCCTATTTTTAAAATGAGATAAAATAATAAACCTTCTAGATTACGTTTTTTTATCACATAGGAATGTTACAACATGAAATATTTTATCACATTTTAAAACTAAGAATAGAACAGTCACATATTAAAAATAGAAATAAAATAGCATCACGTTTTAAAAATACGACTAAAATAGTATCACATTATAATAACGTAAATAAAATAGTGCCACATTTAAAAACGTAAATAAAATAGTGCCACATTTAAAAAACGTAAATAAAATAGTGCCACATTTTAAAAACATAAATTAGTGCCACATTTTAAAAACAAAAATAAAATATTGCCACATTTTTAAAATAAGAATAGAATATTGCCACATTTTAAAAATAGGAATAAAATATTGCCACATTTAAAAATAGGTATATAATTGTTTTAATGTGGCACTATATTATTCGTAGTTTTAATGTGGTAATATATTATTCCTAGTTTTAAAATGTTTTACAACAATCTGAATCAGTTTTGTTTGAATTAGGTAAAAAAAATAATATTCTCTTGTAACATTCCTATTTTTAAAATGAGATAAAATAATAAACCTTCTAGATTACGTTTTTTTATCACATAGGAATGTTACAACATGAAATATTTTATCACATTTTAAAACTAAGAATAGAACAGTCACATATTAAAAATAGAAATAAAATAGCATCACGTTTTAAAAATACGACTAAAATAGTATCACATTATAATAACGTAAATAAAATAGTGCCACATTTAAAAACGTAAATAAAATAGTGCCACATTTAAAAAACGTAAATAAAATAGTGCCACATTTTAAAAACATAAATTAGTGCCACATTTTAAAAACAAAAATAAAATATTGCCACATTTTTAAAATAAGAATAGAATATTGCCACATTTTAAAAATAGGAATAAAATATTGCCACATTTAAAAATAGGTATATAATTGTTTTAATGTGGCACTATATTATTCGTAGTTTTAATGTGGTAATATATTATTCCTAGTTTTAAAATGTTTTACAACAATCTGAATCAGCTTTGTTTGAATTAGGTAAAAAAAATAATATTCTCTTGTAACATTCCTATTTTTAAAATGAGATAAAATAATAAACCTTCTAGATTACGTTTTTTTATCACATAGGAATGTTACAACATGAAATATTTTATCACATTTTAAAACTAAGAATAGAACAGTCACATATTAAAAATAGAAATAAAATAGCGTCACGTTTTAAAAATACGACTAAAATAGTATCACATTATAATAACGTAAATAAAATAGTGCCACATTTAAAAACGTAAATAAAATAGTGCCACATTTAAAAAACGTAAATAAAATAGTGCCACATTTTAAAAACATAAATTAGTGCCACATTTTAAAAACAAAAATAAAATATTGCCACATTTTTAAAATAAGAATAGAATATTGCCACATTTTAAAAATAGGAATAAAATATTGCCACATTTAAAAATAGGTATATAATTGTTTTAATGTGGCACTATATTATTCGTAGTTTTAATGTGGTAATATATTATTCCTAGTTTTAAAATGTTTTACAACAATCTGAATCAGTTTTGTTTGAATTATGTAAAAAAAATAATATTCTCTTGTAACATTCCTATTTTTAAAATGAGATAAAATAATAAACCTTCTAGAAAAATAACCCGAATAAAAACGTTTTTTCATTCTTAAATTCCTTATTTCCCTAATATTCTGGTAATTCTTGATGTTCTATTATCTGAGCTCATGCCTCAGCCCCTTATAGGGGGATTGACCGTCGCCTAGAATAACGATTGACACACCAAGTTTTGCTGGGTCTCAAATTTCGCTGGAAATTTAGGTTGTAAAACGCGCCCCTTGCGGACGCATTCAGCGAATTAAAAGACACCGAAAAAATTCTCGAATAAGGAGCGCGCTCAGGCCTGTATTAATAATGTTGGCGAAGCCTTATACGGCTTAGGGAGTTCGCTAGCTCTCATCACTAAGAGCACTGCATCCCCCACAACCGAGTAAGTTAAGTTTTCCTTCAACCATTGCCCAGTAAACGCGTCTTCACAGGAGTACGTTAGGCCCCCGGCCATCAGGCTGAAATTACCAAGGCGCGGTAGACGGCTCCCCGAAGGTATCCCATCCAGCGTCCCTAGAATCGCTTTCTGGATTGGGCCCACATCCTCCTTCGTGATGACCGCAGTTGGATATCCATTTTTGACAATGGCCATCTTTTCTGAGCTGGCTGCATCACTTTATGACTTCGTCCTTTTGACCGACGCCCGCGAAGTACTGGGCGAAGGAGTCGAGTCCTCCACTCTAGGCCTCTTCGTCGGGTTGTCGCGTGTCGCTGCACCCTCGACTGGAGTAGTGACCGCTTCAGAGCCCGATTCAGCTTTATGCTGAGCAATCTAGCTTTAATGAAACAGAGACGTACACCAAATCTATAAGTAACGAAATAAAGATTGAAGAAAAAACACCGAAGAAATTTATTATACCTTTAAAGTTAAAATTAAAGATCTCGAAAGATTAGTCTTAGAACTTTACGTTAGAAAAGAACTTAACGCCTTGTATAGTAAAGAAAAACTTAAAGCTTTACGTAAGATTTAAAAATAATATTAAAATTTATCATCTTCCTTGCGAAAATGGAAGAAATTATTTTAGAATAAATGAAATGCAATTTAAAATGAAAATTGAAAAAATAACTTTAATATTAGAACCTATACTTTAAAAGAAAATAAATAACATTTTACTTTATTTTATGGTCTTTATAAGTTTAATCCTACAAAAGCAATCTTTGTTATAAGCATACGAAACTAAGCTTAAAAATCGATCAATCAATCAAATATTGAAAGGTTGAGAAAAAAAGAGGAAATGAAGGCGATCTCTAGCAGTTTGAACTACGTTCTTCGTGTTAAAAAACCTTTGGCAATTGGGGTTGAAAACTTGATCAGTCGCGTTGAATCTGGCGATAAAGAACTTGAGAGTAATTTAGCCACTTTCTTGGGTCATATTCGAGGAACTAAGGACTACTGGTACCAAAAGCGGAGTATGCTTCACACAGATTATGCTTCACACATAAAGTACGTAAGTCCCACTTTTCCATAGCTTTGGCCATGGATTTCATGACATTCCTGAAGTAAAAACTAGGCAGACGAATAAAAAGCTTTGAACCAATCATAAACCCCTAACCGTAGATAACCGCTTTAATGTCAGACCAATCGGCGACGGCTATTACTATTTTCTTGCATGAAACCTCGATTCGACCTCGCCGTCGACATAACCGGAAAGCTCGGAAGGCAAAGTACCGTAATCGTTCGTTAGTCGATATGTTATATTGAACGTTTTAAAGCTCAAGTTTCGAAAATTTTCGAGTAATTTAATAAGACTTCAAATAAATATTGTAAGATTTTTTTTTAATTTCAACCAAAAAATAGCCCTGCGAATAATAGTAGATTTGAAAACTACACTAAGCCTTGGCTAGGTATTAGGGGAATCCAGATTTCTTAGCCGCCGGCGGCTAAGCTCGCCGTAGCCGCGTGAATAGAAAACATTGCTCGTGAAAAACAGATACACGGCGTCTTAAAAGTCCAAGCAAAAGCTACCAAGATTGATAAGATCTTTGTTCCTAACCCCCAAATAATCTTTGGTATTGTGAATAGTTTTATCTAAAGAATATTTTAGACACCCTATTCAGTCTTTATAGTAGTTCCCTAATTTACGTACCAGGTAAATTGGTTCTTAAGGCGGAAGTATCGCAAGGATCTGAAAGAGCCGCGTTACCGAGTTTTGTTCCTCCACAGAAGGGAAGGTTCTTTCCTAGGAGCTAAGAGAATATCGTGTAGCTCTCCCAGGCACCTGTTACGTACTTCATGTTTAAAGCCTAATCGGCTTCTGCTGATAAAAGGTCTTTATGTGCGTTTTGGCGATGATAAGGGAATTTGGTCCTTACACGTCGCTCTTGACTTTTATAATCCAGCCGAATACGATGATATCGAACTGCACGATCACTTGAGAAAAGTGAATTCAGTGCGCCAATTTGCACTTTCACAACAAAGTGCGGTCGATGCTAAGCAACTTTGTCCCGTGTAAGCAAAATCCAGTTCTTGGCAAGATAGAACTTAATTTTTGGCGGGTTGAATACCAATCTCGAGGTTTACTTCACTACCACATGGTTTTTTGTGAGCCACGGACGCTCCAAAGATTAGAGGTTCTTCGACCGAGACTGTTTTTAATTACGTTCAAAAACACGTCACGTGTTCGATGCCAAGCGTATCGGTAAGTCCGGAACTGCACCGGCTGGTAAAAAAATTCCAAACTCACAAATGCACCTCCAGTTGTTATAAAAAGGTGAAATATTCTAAAAAAGGATTGAAAGTGTGTCGTTACGGTTTTCCCCGAAACGTAACAAACGTTCCCACTATAAATTCCGTTATATCAGTTACTTATCACCGTAAGATGAAAAAGGTGCAGAAACGGCTGTACGACTTGCCAAGAAAACAGCACGAAGTTTTAATAATCCTAGGCTACTTTTGGCTTCCAAAGCCAACATGGATTTGTAATTTGTCGCTGACAAATATGAAATAATGACAAAGTATGTCACGGCGTACGTGACATAGGGAAACCGGGCTGACATGGACCAAACCTTTGCCGAGTTAGGGCGCAAAAGTTTGTCCAAAAAATTATTTGCCTATATGCTGAAATCACTGACATATAAGTAGGCATATACGAAGCTATGGATCTTATGTTTATAAACACTAACTTCAAAGAAAACCGATCGAGAGTCTTGAAAGGTTGCAAGGAACTCGCATGTTTCAGGGAAACTGACCCCGAGAGCAAGAACACTTGCCAAAAAGGGTTCGTCGACGACAAGTATCCGAATCGTCCCAACAGCTTGAAAAACATTCTGGGTTTCATAAGAATGCGAATAAAGCCCTACATAATAGAGCACTTCATTGACGACAGAATAGATGAGAAAGAAAAGCATTGTCACGCTCCACTGATCCTCTTCAAACCGTGGCGTGACGAAACTGAGCGAGTTTGAAACCTACGTGGATGCTTTCGAAAACTCGCTTTCGGTGTTAAAAGACATGAGAGAATATCACGAGAAGCTCTCGGTTCCCAAAGAAGTTGAAAAGAAACGGAAGGCTTCTAAAAAGGCGAAAGAGCCAAAAACCATAATTTCGGAGGCAAAAAGTGAGGACGATGAAAATGCGCTGCAAGGGAAAGAAATTGTTATCGAAACCGAACACGCGATGGTGGAATCTGCAATGGAAATTAATTTCGAGACTGATGTTGACAATGTGGCGTTTCTAAACTCGGATCAAAGGAGAATTTATGATCACATCATGGACCACTTCTCCCAAGAGGGAGAAAAATCTGGAAACAAGTGCCTTTTTGTGTCGGGACCTGGTGGCACTGGCAAATCGTTTCTTTATCGACACTCTCGCCAACGCTGTAAGGCGACACTTTCAAGATTCTGCAAGCATGGCCATTGCCGGGCCAACGAGTTTGGCAGCATTGAATGTTAATGGCGTAACGTTACACAAATTGCAAAACTCCAATTGAAACACTTGATCTGACTATCCAATTTTTGCGAGTTGGAGACAGTTTTATGTGCGTATTTTGGAATGAAATCTTGGAACGTTTGAAAAATGTGAGCCAGCTGTTGCAAACTGAAAGCCTTCATTTGAAGATCGTTGTTGATCACATGAAATCTCTTGGCGAATTGGTTCGGGGTGTTCGCTCAGATTTTAGTCATTTTGAGGAAGCGGTTAAGAATTTACTAATGACAATGAAAATGGTTTCATATGATGAGGAACCAAATCAACCTCAGTATCGTTCAGAAGGAAAACGCAAAACAAAGCGCAGAAAGAGATGTCAAGAGACTAACCAGTGTGTCTGCATACGATTTCACTCCTCAAGAAATGTTTAGAACACAAACATTTTTAGTTACATGTGATAGTTTAATAACAGAGTTGTACAAACGTGCTCATGCGTACAAGCGTGATCATAAGGATTTTCCTTTACGTTTGACTATTTAAGTGAAGATATGACTTGACTTACAAGAAAAAGGCGTCGCACGATCTTATTGAAAAGTACAAGAATGACCTTGGTCAAGAGTTCGAAAATGAAATAATTTATTTTCACGAGCAAGTGAAGGAAGAAGCTGAAGCACAAGACCAGAAAAGGCTAAATGAACTTGAAAGAAGCTCGAAAATCCTGAGAATTATGAGAGATGTACTGAATGGAAACTGTTTCCCTAATGTCTCTATTGCAATGAGAATATAACTTTCAATGCCGTCTGTGAAGGTGAGAGATCATTTACGAAATTGAACGACTTAACGCGCAGAATCTTATTTGTATCGAACACGAATTTGTTAAAAATATTGACTTCTCTGCTATAATTGATAAATTTGTCGCATCAAAGGGAAGAAAATAAAAATTTGAAATTTTGAGATAATTTGTTCATTTCTTAATTAAGTATAGCCATTTTGCAGGGGACCCTGAATCTGGGTCCGTATTGTGTAAGGTCCTTTTGTAGTAACTTCGATCCGAATCTTTACATTCGATGTCCCAAATTAGGTTAAGCAAAATAGCTCCTAAAATTTAAATCATAATTAATTATTAAATATACAAGGCTAATGAACTCTAAATACACAAAACAATTAGAAATTAACGGTTAAATTACCTTTATTTGGTTATTACGATAATAGGCTCGCACTATTTCAGTATCGGCCATCCTCATTTTCATCTCGGGGCCTTCGCAGATTTGGCGGGAAAGTACTCTACTCAGTCCTAGCTTCCCAAACCGCAAATAGAAGCGTTCTGAGATGAGGTCATCAAAAAAATTTCTTACGCAAAAAAGGCGGATTAACCGAGGTTTCACGAACTGGACTTTATTTTCTACGTTTCTCGCACAAAATATGCCTGAAAATATACAAATAAACATTAAAAATTAACACCTAATGTTATTTTTATAAGGAACTCACAATGAATTTACTTTAATACTAATTTAAAACTTATAATTTAGCAATGAAGTTGAGACGAGTTAACAACGGCTCTTTAATCTTTAGCGATAAATGACACTAAAGTTTACTAGTTTAGCACTCTGGTACTTATAGCTTAGCTACTCGGCCCCTGTTTGTCGTAGCCGTAACGTTGTAGTATGGTTGGATGGGGGACAAATTAGACTATAACATACCCAAAGCACATCCCCCTATCTCTAGTAGAACCAGAGTTATAGGCCTCCAAAGTTTATTGCTAAAAATCAAAAGTAACCTAATATTAATAAGTGAGACAAAAAATGAGTTGACGAAGATATTAGTGTATCATATGAAGTTTGCTGCTATCCATCAAATAACAAAGAAGCCTCAAAATTAGCCAAGCGATTAGGCTCTATCCGAACCTCGGGAATCTTGGACCAAACATTGAAGTTTTATTTGTTACTGAATGTTTCAATACTTATGGGATAAAACTTTACAGCAGGAATTAATTATTTTAACCAAAAACTTTAAACAGCTTCGTATAGCACTTAAGAAAATGAAACAACTTGAGAATGGAGTCTGCAAGTAGTGGGAAATAAAAGGGCGGTGGACAACGACGCAAAAACCAACTAGGCGATATTGCTCTTCCTCTTTGGCTGGTGAAGATCAATTACCAGATATGCCACCATTTAGGAAGTCAAATGCATCAGAATCTAGTAACAGTAAGTTTGAAAGTGTTGACAATCTTGAAATTTTAAATAAGCTATGGAAACAAGTTTGTTTTATTTGATTTATAATGATAAAGTATATTAGACAACCTTAATAGAACTCACCAAAACACGTGCTATTTTGATGTGATTTTTGAAGTTGCCGACATTTGGGTAATCCATTTATGATCGAGGGCGCGGTAACATGGTTTTACTATGGCCATTTTTACCACATTTATATATTTAAATTATAGAATGGATTATAAATAATAATAATAATATCGATAACTTTTTAAATCATTTAGCAATAACAAAAATGTTTTGGTGAAGTTTTTAATTGAATTCCTAGTCTATTTTATTATTTTCAATCAAACAAAATCAACTTGAGTTTTTTCTACAATTCACGAACCTCTTAATTCTCTCTTATTAACTTGTAGGCCTATGACAAAATCTTTCATTTTAGTCACATTTTTAAACGCTTCTTTTACAGAAAGTAAAAGGATGTCTTGTAAGACTGCAAGTGCCTCGTTTTTAGGTCTGTTAATTGCATGTAATTAAAGGGTTTAGTAGATTCCCTTGACGATGAAAACATATTTTTACACCCCTCAAAAATATTTAAATCTATATCTCAACTAGTTGGTGAAGTTTCCGAAGAGGAAGGAAGGCAAAATTAAAGGAAAACAGTCATTCCTTGGGTATGAATATGAGGTCAGTTAAGGTGTTTATACGAGCTATTTTTGACATTCCCTTACTACAAAAATTCCAATATATTTCTCAACCGTGCACATTTGAAATTAGATGGGCAAGTTTCTGAAGAGGAAAGAGGACAAATGAAATGAAAACATTCCCAAGGTGTGAATATAAGTGAAGGTATTAGAAATTAATAAGCTATTTTTGACATAATTTTCTTTCTAAAATACTTCAACAATCTTATTTACCACCCATTTATGTTTTAAAATAGATACTGAAATATTACAATCGAAAAGGAGTTGAGTAAAGAAGGTATTCATAAATGAGTGAATAGCATGATATGCAAAATTTTAACAGATCCTCCTTTTAAATATTTGATAATGAAGATATTTAGATGTAGCACATTCTGGTGATGCGAATAACAACAATGAGAATCACCAAAATAGCATGGATTTCATTTTTGGTATGCTTTACTGGGCGACCTTACGTGAACTATATTTGACTTCTGAGGCGATGACCTGTTTTTAACTATATATCCCAGTAATAATTTCCACCGAGTGTTGCCAGGCCTTTTGCGAGCCAAAGGTTTGTAGAGGGAGTCTAGCAGTCAAGTTTGAATCAGTACTTTATTGGCACCAATAGAGCTGACAACACAGAACTGAAGTCAAAGCTGAGAGAAAAGGGATGAATTTTCTCTAGACCAATTAGTGAAAATTGTTTGTCTAAAGAATATAGACATTTTAAAATCATGCGTATATTTGAATTATAGATTGTGAAAATTCGGAAGAAGGAACTAGCATACAGAAATCTGGCGTGAAGAATGAAGGTAAATTAAATGAAATCATTAAGTTTTTCTCTACTGTATAATGTTCATTCTGAAGGTGTATGCACGAAACATACGCGAAAAGAATTTTTTTCTTCTGGAACGAAGTGTATAGGTATTTTTCCATGAATAAAATATTTTTGTTTGACGCTTTCTTCTTTTCTGCTTGATAACATTCAATCTGAAGGTGAAATTATGAATTCAACTAACGGAAAGATTTCTGCTGTTACGAAGAGTAAAGGTATTTTTTAAATGAATTAATTTATTTAAAAGTATACTTTTTGGCATTAATTACCTTATTTTCTACTCTATAATGTTCCTGAAGATGATGCTAACTTGAAAGAAATCCAGGAATGATTTTAGTTTGAGAAGGTATTAAATAACAACCCAAGCATAGGTCACAAATAAAAGGTCGTCAAATTAACCATTAAATATATCTTTGCTTGGAGCAGAATTTTTATATACACTTTATCAAACTCGGGATGTAATATTAAACTTATTTTTTGGTATTTTCTTTGATGAGTGGTATCGTAGTGTCAACAGATATCTGGTAATTCTTATAATAAACTCTAACGATATGATGTCAATGGCAAAAACCATTATGAAGAGCATTCAAGTTAACTATGCATCATCATTCTCAACCTCATCCGTTACAATGGAGTTTGATTTTTTTTCCCCAATTCAAACTCATGACAAGCTTCAAGATAAATTAGAAGCTAGAGATTCTAGGGGACAATTTGTAAGTATATGTAACAGATTGCAACGACAAATTTTTAATATGCAAATTACTATTTGATGTTGCATATTTCTACAAGAGATCATTCATAAACTTGGTCATGAATTTAAAAAAAATTACTCTCTCCCTTCCTAATAAGGGACGTAAAAATAACCAATAGCCCCTCCCTAACTTGTGTGTTGTAATTCATGAAACGTCCAAACCATATCACAAATTTTTGTGGTAAAAGTGAAATAAGACTTCATTATTTTTTATACGCCTGGATTTAATTAAATACTAACAAACTATCTTATATTGCACTTTTAGCTTCAATATTTGAAAATGTCATTGCACTTCAAAAACAAATTTTTCACGCATCGCTGGTGTAAATGTACGATAAACTTGATTGAAATAACTGCAACTATGTCACCAGATGCACTTTTATACACCAAGAAAATAGTTGAAGATGAAAAAAGTCACGCCTTCGACATGCACAAGGTATTCTTGACCAAAAAGGAAGTATAGTACTCCACAGCTTTATGGAGATAATTGGAAGTTAAAATACTTCAAAATCATGTATTTCTTCCCATCGCATAACAAATTTCATTTACAAAGTAATTCATACAATCGAGTTCACAAACTATACGTGATTAACTTTTACTTATTTATTTATAATGCTGTAAAACCTACTTGTAAAATGTAGTATTACTAGTATTTCTTTTCATCGCAAAAAATTCCATAAACCAAGTATTTCGCAATCTTATGTAATTAACTTTAAGCATTCATGATGATGTAAAACATGTTTGTAAAATATAGCATTTGAAGATAATAAAATTTAACGTAGTGTTGAGTAAAAATTAACAAAAAGCTTTTGCCAGAATCTGAAATAAATTTCAACTAATTTTTAAACTGGTTTTCAATGTTTCTTCCTTACTTAACTCAGTTCTTCTTATGTATAACAAATCCTATATCCATTAAATGTTCAAACTAAACTCCCCTTAATCTCCACTAGATATTAGCATGAACATCTCAGGGATTCTCAATGAATATTTTGGGGATAATACAATAATCATTATATAGATATACTATAAACATTATATAGATATCTATAATCATTTTGGGGATAATGCAGTAAACATTATATAGATATACTATAATCATTTTGGGGATATACAATAAACACGAAATTCAAAATTATGAATTTGATGACCGTCGAAACGTTTAGATTCTTAAATCGGTTTCATTAGCGACTTTAAGGTTACTTAACTTTGATGGTGCCGAACTACTTTGAAGAAGACTACAGACAGCTCGATTGTTCATTCCTAATTCTACAATGGCGATTCGTGGCCGTGTTTATTTAGCTGCTGCTGCCTATATTGATGAAAGTGATAACGGTGATATTTATCGAAGGAATAGAAGCGATCCATATCTTTTGCCAGATGTAGAATATTTAAGACAATACAGAATGACTAAAGACAAAGTTCGTGCCTTGTGTGACACATTAAGACCCGAACTCGGAAATAAACCCAAGCAGGAGTATGTTTTGACGGTGGAGCACCAAGTTCATGTGGCCTTTTTATTCTATGGTTCTGGTAGTTTCCAACATGTACTCGCCAGTAACTACGAGCACGGCATGAGCCAGCCATCAGTGAGCCGAGCCATAAATAACCTGTCAGAAGCAATCATTGCTACCATGAAGGACCTGGTGAAGCTGAAGTGGCTGCGATCAAGGTTGGTATTATGTGATAAGAGAAACCCTCCCAAGTGTTAGCACGGTTTTGCCGGACATGCAGGGTTTTAGTTTTACTTTTGCATTAAAATCAGAATTATAGCCGTTTAAAGTATTCTTCGATCATAGCTCCTCCCCTAGCGTAAAGCTCTGAATATCTGGTATATGATTACTTTATTAGACACATGTTTGAAAAGTACATTAATATTAATGTTCAACAACCGCAAATTGGCTAAAGGCAATCAAAATGGTTTTGTTTTGGTGACATTTGCTTACGTACTTTCATGCATTTTAAATGGGGTTTTGGCGTTACATTCATCATGCCAAGTTACGTTTGCAACAAAGTTTTTATGGAACCAAAACTTTTAACTTCAATTCAGAGTTCCATTTTTCTTGAACATGGAGACAGTATTGAAAATGAAGTATCTCCTATGGTTTTTACAGGCATCATTTAGAGCCAGGTGCTCTTTCCCAGATATTTTGGGTGCAATCGATTGCACTCATGTGCTAATCAAAGCACCAGTTGTTGAGCCTAATGCTCACATGGATAGGAAAGCAAATTACTCCCTTAAGGTTCAATTGGTAAATGGTGTACTCCTTGAATGACAATGTGCATACTGACAGTCCTTTTTCTGTACTAGATTTGTGATAATGAAACAAGCATAACCGATGTTGTGGCAAAAATGCTGGTGGGACGTATGACTCATTCATTTGGCGTTTTAGCGATATATTTTGGAGTTTTTAGGCTGGAAAAGTGCCACAAGGGTATCTTTTGGGCGGTAGTGGTTACCCATTACAGCCATTATTGATGACACCCATACTCCACCCAGAAACACCAAATAAATAACGCTATAATCAACGCCATATGTCAGGTAATTGCATTTTGATTAGTTTGGTAATTGATAAATAACACAGACCATTCAGGCCAATTTTCTGACCAATTACGCAAGTGATACCTATCGACTGACATTAACCGTTTAAGCGATAGTTGTCACTTGTGATATTTTCAAAAATATTTCAAACTATTGGTCACGTAGATACCTGATAGAATCAAAGCTAGTGTTGCTATAGTAACTTAGTCAATCAATTGTTATGAACATTTAGGTCAGAATGTTATTGAACACGTTAATAGCAGTTTGAAGATGCGTTTCCGATGCTTAGACATGTCAGGAGGTGTCCTGTGCTTTAACCCTAGAAAGGTCAGCACTATAACTTATGCTTGCTGCATATTGCACATTTGCTTAACATCGTGTTATATAATCCCAGTCATTACTGACACCATTTTAAAAATTCAGGAAATTACACCTGTATATCTAATAGAACTTTAAGCTAGCCTTACCCAAAAGATGTTAAAAAGGGTCAAACCGATAACGGATCATGGCAGTTACCTTATTACGGCAATATTGCATCGTAAAACAAAGAGCAGATTTTTTGACAAGTAAATTGAACCTTGTGCATTGTTAAATTCATGAAAACGCTATTTTTGCACGCTTGAGATACAAAATTTGCGTTTTCATGAATTTGTTACCTAGTAGTTATACTAATACCAATTTTAAATTTTTTAGGTGTAATTGCTGAACAATTAAGTTTAAGAAAAGAGCGCCATGCTTTAGAAATGTTCAGAAACACATTAGATATATTCATTCGACAGAAAAAACAAACCGAAACATTGAACGATTACGAGCCAATAGCATCAAGGGCCAGTCATGAAACCAGCCTCTGAAAAGTTTGTTTTTGCATATATAAGCGCTATGATTCCGAAGAAACGAGAAACGTTTGAAATTCATGAAGTAGACCAGTATGACATGAGCGCTGAGAAAATTGCGGACAACCCATTGGAATTCTGGTGTAAATACATAGAGGTCTATCCTAGGTAATAAAATTTTACATGCAAACGTAATCAAGTAATATAACTTTATCATGTAATAATAGACTTTCCGAGCTATCCCTTATTTATTTACCAATTCCTGCAACACCTGGAAGAGTGGAAAGGCTTTTTAAAAAAGCTGGAGCAGTTGCACACTCGAGAAGAGCAAAACTTACTTCCAAAAAAATTGCAGAAATGTTATTCTATAGAGAATTTCGCCTAGAAGAATTAAAAACAACAAGGGAAACTAGGCAAGATTTAGTGAAATAAGTCTTCCCGAAAAACTGAAAAACAAAGTAAAGTAGAGTTTATTTTGTGAAAATCATCGATTTAAAATTGTAATAAAGAATTTGTTGTTCAAGCATAAAATGTTTTAAATGATTTGATAGGTTTCAAAATTCATAATATTTTTCAGAAAAGTATCTCATAACATAGGTGTGTAATTGTGGATGAGTTGATAGTGCCAAAAATCTCACTGTTTATTTTTTTGACTTTCCAAATTAATATGCCTTTTCCAAGAATTACATTTTATATTCACTTCCGATGTAACATAACTCCTTTTTGAATAATATTATTCTATGTTTTTGTGCTAAAATAAACGCATTACAAATGAAACCTTTAGCTCTGACCATACGAATAGATACTAACTTAAAAAACAACAATTTGATAAAAAAAAGAAATGAAAGGGAATTCATGATTGCAAAACCGCCCAAATTTCGGTAATCGGTCCAATGGAATTCGGTCGAACAAGACATACGATCCAACAGGATTCGGCCAAATGGTACACAATCACTAAGCTTATTCTCACTCGAACGCTAGTTTGTATTTGAATTTTTAAAAAGTAATAGATTGACAAAAGTACAGAGTTCAAGAAGATTTTCAATTGTTTATAAAAAGAACATTATAAGATATTGTTAAATTTTGGCCCCTGCTCCGAGCTCTGCAAGACTAACGTCATTCGATAGAAAAGTCTCTGCTCGTTCCATGGGTATATTTGTTTAGTTTAATAGTTGATGGGAAGTTAGCTCAAACCTGCTCGGAAGATGGAACTATCTTACTTTTGGGTGGTTTTCCGTTAAAGAAGCAATGCTATACACAGTTAAGAAGTTGTAGCTTCACAGGCGCTGAAGCCTGGCGGTCATATTGCCTAAATGACATATTTTCAATTTAAATGTATCGAATTTGATTTGCCCAAAGTCTTTTAAACGCAAGCGAAAATACTCATGGTAATAACTACGCCTATGAAATTTTAAAAAACATCTCAAGTACATATTCATCGTCAGCCTGAAGGTGAATGGATGATTGCAGCTAGTACCGCGACAATGTCCACGCATTGCTGATCGAACTAATTCGAATCGTCTTCATTTACAGTTCTATTCACAAGAGGTTCCGCAGTTACCGGTAATGAGTATTAAAAGCTGTTCTGGTGCAGGGGAGAGTGGAGTGAGAGGGTCGTAGACTTTCGCGATCGCTAAGCCCAGTGACCTTTTTACCAAGGTACAAACGTCACAAAAAATAACATCTTAAAATTATTGTTTGAACGAGCAGTACTTTAACGTAGTTAGATGTAATTGTAAAAGTATAGTGCAAATTAATACATCAAATATAAACCCCATTAAAGTTAATAAAGAGGTGAAAAGTGGTCCAAATATGTTCACTTTTCCTTAATTGAAACTACTATAAAGCATTTTGCATACCATTTTTTTAGTGTTTTACGTGTAAAATCAAATTTGAAGAACTTTAAATTTTTTGGAAAGTAGTCAAAAATGAAAATAAATTTTCCCCAAAGAGTAACAATAAAGTTAAGCTTGTATAAAAATGAACTTTATTTTTGTACTTTGGCTTACATGTTTTTTTTCCTTACCACATTTTAGGTTTATTTAGTTTAGGAAAACAAATTATAGTTTTGGAAAAAGTCTTCTCACTTTAAATTAATTGATTCAATTTTCTTTCGTTTAATGTTGGTAATTACATCGGTAGTAAGTGAACATGTTATTTATGTTGTGATATTTCTATAAATAACAAAAGAGTTAGTATTAAAAAAATTAAAGTATCGAACTATTTTAAGGGTTCCAAAAGTAAAATGAGCAAACTATGTCATAACCGCAAGGCATTATTATGACAGGAATACTGGGAGGAACTCATATCACTTTCGGAACTCTTTCAGGGTGATTTATAAAAAAATCATGAAGAAAAATTACGAGGAACGTAATTTAATATACGAAGAATTTTTTTGGAAAAATTCACTAGTTCGTCAATTCTTTAATTAATAAAACGCATTATAAAAGTATATCTCTTAATGAACTTTGAATTTGAGATGAAAGGTTGTCTGCCTTATGCAATGTCTGTTCCAATTCAATTTAAATAATTTCAGTTTCAATTAATAATGATGCAAGATCTCATTCACGTGAATGAAATCTTGATTGAAGGTACAAAATAATAGAAATGAACTGCAAGAAAAGCAAGCTAAACAGTTTAGAGTTAGTTAGCCAAATTATAGGAATAAAGTGTAAAATAGAAGGAAAAAGAAACCTTAAATTAAATCACTAAAATATTTAAAATTCACATACTTCATAATTTTCTTCGTACATTAGTTCCTCCTTGCTTTCAATTTCTTTCTCTTTTTCTTAGTTGTTTTCAACCAAGGTAACATCAGTTCCTTCTGATTCCATCCCTTCATTGCCTTTATTTTTTTCTACTAAGTCTTCTCTGTTTTTTCTAACTTTCCTCCCGTTGTATGAAAAATGACTCTGTCCATCCATTTTTCTGTTTCGATGTAGTCTGGAACCGTCTTACATGATTTCTCTATTTTCCCCCAGTATTGGAAATTAAAATTTCCAAAATGTATTCCTTAATTTTTTCATATCTAGGCATGCCTCTTCTGTGACGTATAAAAAATATTACAAGGTAAATAGATTAAACAATTCAAATTGCAGAACTTACTCATCTACTAATTCGTTTTTGAGCTCAATTATGTGAAACTCTATAAAAAATTATTTATAAAATGCATTTTATACATAAGCAAAAAATTTTGAAGGCAAAAACTTTATAGGCTTTTAAATTACGTACCTTTCTCGTTAATCATATAAGTTTCTACAAAATTTATGAAATTATCGACGCCTTTGGCTTATTTTCTAGTGGACTCAGAAAAACACCTCCTTTTCTTTAAACAACTCTAACAACTTGGCAACATGCGTTAGCAACTGGGTTTGGCAATTGTTGTTGTTAGACCTCGCAAACTAAATAAAAAAATCATGTCAGGCAGTATTAATTACCTCGTACCTTAGAATATGCATAATGGGACTAAAAATTTCAAAGATAAGGATTTTTTGAATTTAAAGTATAACAATGTGATATCCAAAAATGATTTAAATATATTAATAATAAATGATACCAACTTCTTGCAGTTCCAAATTGCCAGTTGAAACGATGAACTTCGAAAAATTTGACTTTGAAACCTTTCTTTTGAAATAATCCACAAGATTTTCAATACCAGACGTCGAACTTGTGTGACCTATTGCTTTTCGATGTCCGTAGTTAACTGTAAAATATTATAAGGCAATTAGGGAACGGAACTAATAACTAGGGCTGTTTGAAAATTATTACTCTTGAGTAATTTTTCTTTAATTTGAATCGGGCTAACGAATCATTGAATCAAATTTTCTATTTTTGAATTAAAAAGTATACGAATTACAAAACTATTGTCAACAAACCGATTTAAATACGAAGACAGTTTCTTAAAGAGATAAATCATTTTAAAGAAAACGAGTATGCCATTTAGAATGGGAGGGATTTCGGTAACATAACGTAATTCAGACTTTCTATGGAATTTAAGAGCGATTAATAACTGATAGAAACAAGCACTTAATTTAATTCTCAAAAAGGCCATTTACTATTCAATTTGTAACTAGCTTGAAAAAGCATTATTAGCACAGCCCTAATAATGAAACGATGGTACTACAAAGTTCATGCTTAAAACAATAACCCTGATAATTTATCATAACCCTTTCAGACAATATGACTAAAGGCTGACACACTACGCTTGAATAATTTTGTATCTTATTTTCGATGTAGCCCATGAAGTTTAAAAATTTTAATGCTACTTCATCTCCAACAGCAACAAATCCAAAGATATTTGGACATAAGACTTAAATCAATGTAATCAAAATTAGAAAATGAAAAGGTTTTCACAGGTAGTATGACGAAAGTTTCAATTTACTTGGCTTTTCTATATCCTCTATCGCTTGATGCTCATTAATCGGCAGAATAGAGTCTGAAAAAAGTGTATATAAAATTAGGGATGTTAAATTGCCAAGAAGAAACATATTTTAGTTTAACTGGTTTTTATATGCCCAAAACAAAAAATACCCTGCCCCCCTCCATTCTTTCTAAGTCATCCCTGACTTTGTAGCAGAAAATGGTCCGAACACTTAAATCCAAACCTAGGTAAAATAACTGAATCGTGAAAAAAAAGTTTCAAAAAATTGATAATTAAAGGGTATGAGAAGCTTCGTTTGAAAAACCTCTGATTTATATAACAAAAGATAAAATTACTGTGAATTCAAAAATTTCAAGCTTTTAATTCTCCGATTTCTAGTTATTTGGCAATATGCATTTGAAAATGCTTCATCTGAAATTATTTGAAATCCACTTTTTAAGAAAGGCTGCAACGTATCCCTGTTGGCTGACGTCACATATATTTTTCATGCGAGATGGTGTGACTCTCTCTGCTATCAGACCCAGAGTTTAGACAGAGGAGAAGCATGGACAAAGCTCGAGACGCGTATACCTCGCGCGTATAGGAATCCCGCGGTTTTTTCCCTACGTCATAGTGATGCCATTATGTAGGCGAACAAGCTCAAGAAGACAAAAGTGTTGATATATCGAAACTGAGTTTTCGTGATTTTCCAATGCATTTTAAAAATAGAAACTTTGGTTCAATTATATAAAAATTTGATATTTTGAAAGTAGAGACTTGAAAGTGTAATATAATACCACTTTTATGCTAAAATATGATATGAAATTGTAAATTACCATACCCTTTAAAAACGTTTGGTTGAGACATGGTGAAAAGACGTAATCAGTTGTTTTAACTTGAAAATAAGTTTCAAATGTAATACAACATTTCTATTTTGAAAATTAGCGCTATGTTGATGGTACTTACTATTTGTCCTCTTTTCTTTGTATTTTACATTCCTTTGACTTGCTGAAACTGTAATTGTTAAAATTAATTTATACATTTTTAAGTCTCCCTCTTTCTTTAAATTTCCATTGTAAAAGGGTGCGTTACACGTCATGGGATGTCTAGTTGTTTGCAAATTATTGAATTTTTTTCCCTTGGGAGTTTAAATCGCTTAACATACACGTAATATTCACAAAATCACGTGAAAAGTTGATAAAATGGATAAAAAACGCGGGAGAGGAAATGTTTTTTAACGCTACAGGACGGGCAACTCCCTATATCCGACGGCGATATGTACTCTGTTCCAGCCTCGGCTTTCAGGACGCGCAAAAGTAGGTCGCCAAGTAACATCCAACAGCCTTGCTTTGCGCAAGGTAGTTGATCCTGAGATCCGAAGCTTGAAGAAAGTATATATCTACAATACTGATTGGAGATATTCAATCCTGTTTCCTGTAGCGTGAAATTACTCGGACACATTCTTTCATAACTTACAATTGCCTTTTCTCTTTAAATTTAAATCGGAACGGCTATTTCTTTTTGACATGTTTGTCTTGTTCAGCGTTGTTCCACAACCAAATAATAGTGATGCATATCTGTAATGTGGCAAACAAAATAAATTGTGATATACATACCAGAAAAAATAACAATACTAAGATAGAAACGCGAAAACATATATTAAGAATCGCACTGTAAAAGGTAATACAATTTTGGTTAGAAATAGTACAATTTCTACTTTGAGAACGAAGGAATTTCAGCTGACACACAAGTCACAAGGCTTAAATGGCTTCCCTGTTTTTACTTTAGAAGTATTTGTTTATTACAATAAAAAGGCGAACACTAAGATGACGTAATTAATTCTTAACTAAATCTATATCTATAAAAATCAAAGTCCTGACTGACTGACAGACTGATTGATAATCAACGCCCAGCCCAAACCGCTTGCCCTAGAAGGCTGAAAATCTGCAGGAACGTTACTCATAAGTAGTAGGCGCGTACTAAGAAAGATTTTTCCAATCCGCCGCCATCTTTAAAAATGGCGCCCAGAAATGTAAAAACTCTTCTCTATGCAACAAAGTCCGCGCGTTTCAACCGATTTCACAGATATTTAGTAGACGGGTTTCCTTTAACCTATAGACAGACTGAATGGTCTTTTGGGTTCGATTTGTTGCCATCTTTTTAAATGGCGGCCAAAAACTAAAAAAACCTTCTTTATGGAATAATGTCCGCGTGAAAAGTAATAAAAAATGTCCCGAAGGGCTGACGGGCAACGCCGAGTGCCTTCGCTCCTAGGGTGCTACAAAAAAATTAGTCATCAGTAAAATCTACCCATTCTTTGTATCATTTTGATGGAAGTTCTTATTACACGCGACGGGTAACAGCTAGTCTACAATAATTACCTTTTATGGCAAAACATAAAAGGTAATAGAATCTTTGGTTGAAAATAGTTCAACTTCTAGTTTGAGTTTAAGAACAATGGAATACCAGCGTGACAGACAACTCGCAAGGCTTAAATGACTTCCCTGTGTTTACTTTAGAAGTGTTCGTTAATTAAAATTATAAGACGCTCACTAGGATGATATAATTCATTCTGAACCTATTAATTAAACGTTCATTATAGCAAATACCTTTTTATTTGGTAACACAATTTCGGCGGTTAATCTTGGAGTTTACACTTGCGAAGTTGCGAGGCTGTCGGGGAGAGGCAGCGCGCACCGAATTGAAATGAAAATGCAAAATGGCGATGGCGCGTTTAAAAAAAGTTATGGAATTAACCCGCCTTTTCGTCACAAGGCATCCCACCCAGGGCCGAAAATAAGCACAGGACACTGGACATTGTCCAATAAAATTTTGAAATGTCCTATAATTTTTGTAAGGTATTTTCCAATTAAGGCATCATCGCTCGGTCTACCAATAAATTAAACCATTTTCTCTAGCTTCGGGATTAATAATAATTCTTGTAAATCCTTTATTGTTTAGTAATAAACTATGTGTATGTTGTGTTTAAAACATGGTGGGAAATATATTTTAAAATCTATATAATAACACAAATATTCAACTTTATAATAATATTTGAACTAACTTTATCTATAGCAACACCAATATTCTAAAACTAAACATTTTAAATTTCAAGCCAAAGAGTAGATTTTCCCGCCAGCTACGTGTTGCTGTTGAAAGTAAAACATCCAGTGGTTATCGCGCATGACAATGGGCGGGGCTTTATCCCACCAAATACCACTCTACTTGTGGGTAGCAGCCGTAATAAAACTGCTTATTAATTGGTTAAACTCGACGTTGAAAATAGTTCATTAAATGTTAAATAACTTGTTAAAGACGGTTTTATTTCTTTTTAATTTTGTGATGTTCAGCGGGTAAATATATATTAATAATTCATTAAAATAACAAGTATAATTAATGTTTACTTAAGCCTTGGCTGATATTGGGTAAATTTTGAAAGACAATGGGCCAATGGCGGGCACGGGAAGGGGCGGTGTGAAGCTGAAACATATTTAGTATAATCTGAATCTGAATATAGTGCTATTTTTGACGCGTCTTCACTTTTGAGTAATAAATATTTGAAAACTGAGCCATCTAACCTCGTTGCAAAAACCGCGGGACCAGTCGTTTCAAGACTGTCGTGCTCATTGTTTCAAGTCTCTTTGTGTCAATTATATCTGGCAGAATTTTTATTCTCTGAAGTCAATTGTCAAAACATGTCACATCGTGAAAAATTCAATATGAGGGGCCGTAAATGAAAATTAAAATTTAATTCACTAACTTAATTTCCTATTATAAATTAAAAAATTAATTGTAACTTGACACGTACATATACCCGAAAGCCCCTTTGTAACTTCGCACTTCATGCGATGTTGGAGATTCTGTAATGGTTTGAGTCCATCTCGCGCGTTCTGTCACTAACTCAATTTCATATTAAATTTAATTTAATTAAAATTTCGTTTTTGCGCTCTCGTAGAACGTTAGAGGTCCGGTAATTAGTCACTTGCATTGCATGTAACTTAAAAATCGATAAATATATATTAAATACAAAAAGTAATTAGTTTCGTACCCTATTAGGTGATAAAATAAGTTTCAAGAACAGAGTGGGACGGAGTATAAATATTTATACGCATATAGAAGCTTCTGTAACCCTATCAACGGCAAGGGAGTGAAGCCCTCGCCTTATGGTTTGGTTGTACTTTCCCGAAACGGCGAAGATCACCCTTGCGCCTCACGAGTAGATGCTAGTTATCGCGAAAAATGTAACTTAAAACGGTTAACATAAGTAGCGCAAGCACACAATTAGCTCTAACAACAATTATACTCCATCCCATTCTACACTTGAAAAAAGCAATACTTTGCTGTGTACCAATAAATTTTATTTTGTTGTCTTCAGATTCAGAAGCTCAAAGTGGGAAAAAATTTAAAGTGAAGAGAATCTATGGTAAGTTGTACCCGCTTTGAGGATTCCGTTATATATAGAAATGAGAAAATGTGTTTGTTGTACTTTATATTTCAACAAATAACAACCAAATGTTTTTAAGATTCCATCATGCCTAATGGTGAAAGCCAAGAATTTTCGGTAAAAATGGAAAACCAAAGTAAGCAAAGTGTTCTATCGGTGACTTGTCTAGGGGTGGTTTTTAAAATTTTATAATTTTTGTAAGATTTGATTCCAAGCATTTGGGGTTTCGTGGTTGTGGGAGATGGAGTTGCGCTAGAGTTCCTAAAACCCGAAGGATACTACGAATTTACTATTATATATTGTATAATTTTTCATGTGATTAAGCTTTTCTTTATTATTATTTAACATCTGTCAAGGGATGGCGGAAAATAATTGAGCATACAAGATCACACTCGCAAATAAAAAGTCTTGCGGATTATTTTGAGAAGAACATTTCATTAACTGAACATACAAGCTTCATAATTTCTGTAGGAAATTTTGAACTACAAAGTATCATTTTATTTTGTTTCTATTTGTTAATTCCCCATAAGAACGTTGAAACTCACACTGCACTGGTTTCTGTTTAAATTTTTGCTCTCTCGATCTGAAAGTAGAAAAAACTAAGCATACATATATATGTGAACTCAACGTAATTTTTTAGAAAACGAAATTAAACGAGTAAATTACCAATTGAAATTTTAGGAAATAAGTAACTTGTGATTATTCATTTCCAGTTTATTTAACTATTTTTAATTGTGAGCAAAGTATACGTAGCTTAGGTGCTTTACAGCAAGCAAAATAAGGGGAAATCTCTGTAATCCTGGACTGCAAGTAAAATATGCTAATAATTGTGGTCTCTGGCAGCTTAGTACGCTTTGATTTACTACTGGTGAAACGTTTTGTCGAGTTATTGTTAAATTACCATTCAAACATTTCGGTATGTTGTCAATTGGTAATTTACAGCGGAAGTAGGTATATAACTGTGCTGTGCCTACGGTTCGAAAACGAAACAGTTCTGGTCAATTGTTGAATGAGTTCAAATTTATTTCAGCTAAGAAAAACTAACAACGACAAACATTTCGCTAATTAAAAATATACACTGTGAAGTTACTAGAGTTATTAAACGGGAAAGAGGTTTTTTTTTAACTCCTCTTGAAACACTGGCATCAAAAGTTGAAGAATTCGTTAGTTTCGTTAAAGGGCACATGGTTGGCGAGAAAGGTGTGTTTTCAAGAGTGGAAAAATATTTTTTGTTGAAGTTTTAATATAATATATATATAAGTATAAAATAAATTATTTTGTATAGATTTCAACGTAATTCACTTAAAAGGAGCGCTGGTAGACGGGTATGTTTGATAATTAAATCCGTCTATATGACGTAACTACGTCAGACTCAATTTAAGGCCGGCTCACATGCCCTGGTGACCGGTTTTTAGACCATGTTCGGATCCCTATTCCCTAATACTTAGTATTCGCGCAGGCCCTTCAATTAATAATTTAGAATTAAATAGAAATAATGTCTTCCAATTTTAACCTTGGTTTTTAATATGGTATAGGGGAGGCATCCCAATTTATCATTTGATAAAAGAGGAAATAAGAAAAATACTCATTCTGAAGACGGGTGGTAAAATAAAGAGGGGTAAAGAGTACTGTGAAGCTGCGCAGTATTTAGAAACATCAAAATGGATGGATAGGCTTCTACCACCCAAAAATAAAATTAGAAACCATGAAGAAGAAACAATAGTTGTGGGGGAAAAAGCATCAGAAGACAAAACATTAAACGAGGAAAATGAAGAGAAAAATGATAAAGCGATGGATGATGAAGAAGAATCTATTACAGATTCTCATTACGATGACCATGACGACGAGGAGTTTGAAGAAAATTATCTAGTTTGTAAAATTTAAATGATTAAAGAAATGAAAATAATTATTCTTAAAAAACTTTCTGCCGTTTTATACAGAGATATCATAAATTGAACAACAGGTTCAGCCACTACCGCTTTGCTGCTCTTTTTAAAGACAAAGACGATAAAGAAAAGAAAATTTAAGCGTAAAATTTCTTTTATATTATTTCATTGTGAAAAAAATGTTTCTTAATTCGTTAAGTAATTTCTTTTGAACGAGATGTATTTTTTGACTTCTACTTATATTAAAAAAATTAAAAACATTTTTTTTGGAAGAGAGGGAAGAAAAAAAAACAGTTCAATTGAAAGGAATAGGAAAATATTAAGTGAAAGCAATACATTTTTTTGGAATTTAAAGGGAACAACTATTTTATTGAATTTAAAGGAAAAAAAAGTTCTTGCAATTTGAAGGAAAAAAAAGTTTTTTTGGAATTGAAAGGGAAAAAATATATTTCAAGTAATTTAATAGAACGGAAAAAAATCAAGTGAAAAAGGCAATTATTTTTAGCGAGGAAAACAATTTGGCAAAGAAAACTGCTATAAAAAGTATTTGTGATAACGAAATACCTGGTGGGGCTAAAGAATTTTTTAAGAAAAAAGAAATTTCTTTAAGGTGATATCTATTCCTTATTATAAAAAATAGCGGGTAAACAATATTTTATTATTTCCCTTGTACATGAATAATAATTAAACAGTATTACGAAAAATGTATATTGTGTTAAATATTTAAATTACTTAAACTCTTGAAATAATTTTTGTTGTAGTATAACCTTCAAATTTAAAAATGGTTAATTCAAAAAGGAAATTTTTAGGGGAGGTCACTAGGTCATTATATCAAAAAGGTAATAATTAGTAATACAATTTAGTTAATTTTAGACACTAATTAGTACCATTTCCATGTAGAAAAACTAATTTCTGAAGAATTTTTCAAAGTATCTGCAAAACCGATGACTTTATTTTTTTTCCATTAAATCCTATGAAAATGGTATGTAATATTTATAAATAATTGTTAATTAATTTTAGACACTAATTAGTACCATTTTCATGGAGAAAAACTCATTTCTGGAGAATTTTTCAAAGTATCTTTAAATCCAAAAAAAGCCCAGCGTATATGTAATCTTTTGGGCCCATCCCCGTAAACCAAATCGCGGAACCTTGTTGGTTATAGCTCTGCTTTTCCCTGTTTTCCAAAAGGCAACACAATCTTCCAAGAGGCAACGCTATCTTGCAAGTGGCAAAAATAAAGGTACAGTTCTTTGTCTATGAAAATTTAAAAAAATGTTAATGGTATAATTCATGGAGTTATGGTAATTAAGTTTAGAATTTATACAATTTGTAATTTTGGTATATTTCAAACTTTCTAAAATATAACTCTACAACTTACCTTCTGTTTGAAGTGTGTTCCCGGTTTTCGCGTAGACGAGAAACCTCAACGCATCCCAAATATTTTTAATCGCTTCAGCTGTCATCTATGTCACAAAATATGTTATTTTAAATGCATTCATAGCTAAGTGTGTATAAGTAAGACACATAATTAGGAGGGGTTAAGTAAGTGAGAACGCATAAGTAATGAAATGAAATAGAAGTTTATTGTGTACATAAAAAGTTACAGGAACTCACGAGAATGTACACAGTAATATCGAGAAAAATATTTACAAAACATTATTTACAGAAAAAAGACATAAAAACTCTCCTTTCAATTAAGGCTAGTGTTTTAAATTTAAATATTTTAACATATATATATATGCTATCGAAGATGCTCAAGGCGAGTGGAAAAAATATCAAATTTGTGCGCCAGCAAGTTGCACGAATGTTGCATCCTGTTAATTGGTATTAAATTCTTACCGACTACGTAAAATGTACAAGGATTATTTCTGGAAAGTCTCGGAACTAAAAAGTTTAGTTTAGCTAACAATACTGGTAGTGGTAGTATGCAATTAATTAATTTAAAAATGAACTTGAAATCAAACATGGTACAAAAAGTTCTAATTGTTGGCAAGCCCAGAACTGATAATAATGTTTCATAATTGTAATCAAGATGGTTTAAAAAATTATAATGACAGTAAAAAACGAATTTCCTCTGGACGCTTTCAATTTTATCAAGTAAATATTTACTACAGCCACCCCAGGCAACCCAGCCATATACAAGACGTGATCGTACTAAACTTAAATAAAGCAAGCGAAAGTGCCTTAACGATTTAAGTTTCCTAGTAAGTTTTAGTGACACCGAAAGAGTACGGCGACATCGGTTGACGCAGTGAGAAATATGATCTTTGAAGTATAGACCACTATCAAATATTATGCCAAGGTCTTTCATCACTGTATGTCTCCGTACAGGGGCACCGTCGATCGTATACGTAGAGACGACCCTCCTACAAATCCTTCGCGTGTAAGTCACGTGTACTGATTTAACCGGGTTGACTGGGAGGTTGTTAGTCTGACACCAACCAGCAATCGAGTCAAGGTCCTCCTGCAGCAAATGACAATCAGCTATTGAATTTACAATTTTACAGACTTTATTGTCGTCAGCAAATTGGATAAGTTGCGAGTGACGTACTTCAAATTGGAGATCGTATAAGTATATATTAAAAAGCAGTGGCCCTAGGGATGAGCCCTGCGGAACGCCACATTGTACCGGATAAGTAACCTGAGTTAGAAAGCCATTGCATTTAAGGACATTAACGCGATAGCGTAGGTAATCGTCAATCCAGCCCAGCAAGTCACCACTGATGCCTAAGGCCTGCATTTTTTTGACTAGAATATCATGGGACACTCGATCGAAAGCTTTAGCGAGATCCAGATAAACAACGTCAACCTGTCCCTGGTTAACCACCTCTGGTGCCACAAGATCCATAAACATAGCGTAATTGGTATCGACACTTTTGCCTGGCACAAAACCATGCTGGCAGTTATTAGGGAAGTAGTTGAACCAGCGCTGCAGTCGCAAATGCATAGCCGAATCAAAAACCTTAGCTAAAACACACAGGAGAGAGATGGGCCTATAGTTAGCTTGATCGGTCGAAGGTCCTGATTTGTAAACAGGAACCACTACTGATTTTTTCCATAGGGTGGGAAAGCAACGCGTACGCAAGGACAAATTAAAAATATGTGTTAACAGGGGTAAAATGACATCTCGACATCCTTTAATGACGAAAGTCGGAATGCCATCCACCCCTGTCGAAAACTTAGCAGGGAGCCGGTCGATGGCCTTAGAGACTTCTGATTGCAAAAATATTTCGCCAGTGTAGTGACTTGTTGCTATGTCAGGCGAAGTAAAGCTATCGGGTCTGTGTTTTGATTTGTCCTTAGAAATTTCCGAGAAGTGCTGACCGAAAACTGTGGCAATATTTTCTGGATCAGACTCTAACTTATTACCAATTTTAAGCGAAATTGTTTTTAGACCATCCTTGATGTTGCCATTAATATAGCTCCAGAACTTTTTGGGGTGTGACAGAGCTTCATCGCAAATTGATTCAGCTCTAAGGCGAGCATCCCTGGCAGACAAACGCTTGACAATTGCTCTACATTTCCTAAATTCTATGGCATCTGCCAAATTGCCCGTGCGTTGCTTTTTTTTAAAAAAATATTTTTTCCTCGCTATGGCACGTACGAGTTCACGTGAATACCACAAGGGAAACTTGGGGAATTCTCGTCGAACTCGCATAGGAATTGAGCGCTCCATCGAATCACTAATGCCCTCGGTTAGTCTGGCAACACAACCGTTAACATCATTAGACTCTAGGACAGAAGACCAATCCTTGTCTCTTAAATTTGTATATAGAAGGTGGTAATCACCTCTTTTATAGTTGTATGCTAATGTACGGTGTGGCAAGGCAGGGGCAATATCAGCAGTAAAATGCACACAAAACGGTGGATGGTAGAAATCAATGTCGACCAGTGGGTCAGGTAGTTTACTAATCGTAAGACCATTAATATTTGTCAGACAAAGATCGAGCAAATTTAAATTATCCGTCTTCTTGTTCGTTTGATTTAAGTTAAGAGTGTAGCAGAGCTCAAATATATGATTTGCTTTTAATTTTATAGGGGATGAGCAACCCTGGTCACTATATAAATCCCAGTTTACACCGGGGAGATTAAAATCGCCTAAGAAAAGGAAATCAGCATTGCTATTTTGTAGCGCATTCAAGAGACAATTTTTATAAATTTTGTATTGCGAATCGTCGTATAAAGGACGGAAGTAACTGCTACCTAATATTAGAGAATTATTATTTTTAAACTTAATTTCTATGAAAACGCATTCCTGATCACCCTCAAGTTCTGGTCTTCGGCTACAAACAAACGTGTTTTTAATAGCGATCAGGGCTCCTCCACCCCTGACGTTTTTGTAATTAGGATCTAGTCTGTCAGATCTAAATACTTGATAGGTTGAGGGAAAGTAATCACAGTTAAAATGAGTACTGTTTAACCATGTCTCTGTTAAGCAGAGTACATCTAAGTCGAGCGCAATAACGTTTTTCAAAAATAACTCTGATTTTGTACGAAGACCCCGCACATTTTGATATGCTATAGTTATTTGTTGCATTAGTCGTCAGTAGAGATATCCACGGGCTGCACAGATTGATCTGGTAAGGTTTTCTCGGAAGGGTGTAAGTGAGCTTCGCGGGGTACACCATTAAAGTCCGTAATCAGGCAATCAACGGGCCAAGTTGAGGGATCAGAAAGTTGGTCAAATTCATCGTCATTTTCACAAGTAACATAAAATGACGAGTGGTCTGCATCAGGATGCTTTGTCTTTAGCCGCTTACAAATGGCAGTGAGGATACCCGCGTCATCGGCTAGGATAGCCTTGAGTTCAGTGGAGACAAGTGTTTTGTCAAGGCGACTGACAAATATGGCTCTACGCACAGGTCTTCTCTCAAAAGGGCGGCGTGCAACAGCCTTTAGTCGAGTATTGGCAGCTGACCCAGTTTTGACTGGTTTAGAATCTCTTCTAGGAGGCACCTTGGTAGCAACTTGGGGTAATTGACTAGAACGCGATTGAGCTTGTTGAAACCAAGTTGAATTGGGTGCATTAGCCCGGAAGAGATTGGCGGCCATCATAGGTGGTGGTAGAGTGAAAGGACCAAGCGCAGTAGGCGTTTCTGTAGAGACACTGCCTGATGCAGAGCGTTGGGTGTGCACTAGTTGAAGCAATTCCTTGTTTTCTTGTTCTAATTTGGTAATTCTGGTTTCCAAAGTGTCCACTCGGGATACCAGAGAGGCCATCATATTCTCTGACGATTCAACTGTTTGCAATATGCGATCAAGAATTGACGTCGGCTCTCTAGTGAGGCTATCTGGTTTAAGTAGTTGGTTGAGGGCCTCATGAATTTCGTTGATCGGGATAAATTTGCCTTTGTCGGCTGAACTGGAAGTCATGGTACCAGTAACTGGCGAATCTAATTTAGTAGCTTGTTCATCGTCGTCGTTTTCCTGCTCACTGGCAGTGCGGCTACCTGATTGCCTACTTGACCTGGCAACCCGTTCGCAATCATGGCATGTAAAACTTGATTTAGTGGCACACTTCTCGTGCACTCTTCTGCTACAGGCCTCACCAGTGCACCACTGTACTTTTTGCGAGCCAAAGAATGGCTTGTCGCAATTTAAACAGTGATCCTTAGAATGAGCCATCAGGAATTAACCGAAAAAGCGTGAAATATCCATGAAAGCTAGTAGAAACAACCGTGTAGAGGCTCGAAAGTAATAATATGCTCATAAAATCGCGACAAATGCGCGTAGCAGGCTGAAAGTGGTTGCAAACGAACGAGCGTCGAAAGATCTATTAGAAACTTAAGTTGATACGCGGCCGACTGGCGCGAGAGCTGTACCACAAATAAGATTGTATAATAGTATTAGCGTTCAACGTTGGTTGCCAAAACATTAGAAAGTACTTATCTCGAGTTCGGTAAGTCGGAGAGGATTGCGGTTGGTATGAGAAGAAAGAGTACCTCACGGGGCTTCAGAAAAGTACCAACAACATAATCCAAAAGCGCGTATAGCGACACCACGAGGCGAAAACCGTGAATACACCAAAACCCCAAAAGGATACCAGTGTGATGTTTTATCCAGGACCTATCTTAAGAAAGACTAGTCCCAGAAGTGTTAGTGAGATCTTAAAACGACCAGACGGATACGACGGGCGAAGTTCGTGAGCTCAGCAGCCCAAGAGTCCACTAGGGCAAACGCCCCAGGCAGAAGAAGGAATCCAGGTTAACGCTATGGCAGGAAGAAAAATCCCAAAAACTAGACGAAACTTCCACTCAGAAGCGCGTAAGAGGGCTTAAACAGACCGCAACACGTTCCGATTAAAGGAATTAACCGAAAATTACCGACAAAAGCACTGAAAAATAGTGAAAAAAACCGAAATCGCGGAGCGCGGCAAAAACACAACTTAAGCAGACGACGCTGTATATACTTGTAAGTAAGCATAAGTAAATGTGCTGAAGTAAATAAGAATACATAATTAAGTGTACAAAAGTAAATAGTAGTATGGTCAAAAAGTCAATTGAAAACCTTACCCCGCATTCTTTATGCTTGCAAACAAAGTCCCTGATTCCTTCTTTATTCTTAGAAGATCCATTGTTAGCATTTCTTTTCCTTCTATATCTGCTAAGAATTTAAATAACTTGGCCATGTGCCGCAACTGGTTTCGGCGGGACTTTAACGTAAGTGAAGACACATTTAATTCATCAAAACCTCGCCAAGGGTAAATGTATTAGTTAGTATAGGGCGCTGTGGCAGGGGGACTAGCCACCACTATTCTATGTATTGTAATGGTACCACAACACAAGCCATGGGCTTAGCGTTGGATTTCCACCTTAGTTTTCACCAAAAATCTACCAATTTGGGTTAAAAACAATTTCAATTTCCCTTACTTTCACTACAGTTGTTTTCGTCGTTTAGCAAGCAAGATGAAAATTTTTGGAGTATGATCTCGTCGTCAGGAAATCTCTTGTATAGTCCCGCAATTTGGAGAGCTGCTTTAACTCCAGTTAACCATTCCACTTGTAATTTCTCAGATGTTGGGGCAAGATCTCTTGCGTCAGGTCCTTCGATCTGCTGATTCCTTGTGGCAGGCTCTTTTTTTGCTTCAGAACCCTGGAGCGGTTGAGGCGTGGCGGTTTCTTCTCTTTCATCAGAACCCTGGGGCTGTTGTAGCGGGGCGGTTTCATCTCTTGCTTCAAAACCATGTCTCTTTAGACGTTGTGGCAGGCTCTTCTCTTTCGGAATTTTTCACTTTTTTCGAAATTCTGGGAGCATCATCCGTTTCTGAATCTACATTTAATGGCAATGTTCATTTCTGAACATTGAGAAATGATTTTTATTATTTTTCTACTTACCACTGGAATATATTTACATGGCCCTTTTTTGCCGGTTCTATTAATCAAGATTGAAGTCCTCGGTAAACGATTCATCCACTTCTTCAATGAAAGAATTCGATTCACCGTTGATGGTTTGCTGTTTATTTTCCAATCCTTCAAAATTAGAGAAAATAACATAATTTATTATAAAAATATTGAAACTACCAAACGCATCATTGCAGTTAAGATACTTGTCTTACGTTAAGATATTATTCATATAATTAGAGCAATTTAATGAAATCTTACCGTTTGCTTCTGCCGATTCAAAAACTGTAATACCCAATTTCAATAGCAAAGTTTTCACATCTAAATAAATGTGGAAACAATTAAAAATGTTGTCTAGGCAAATTTAATTATAATATTTACCATCAAATTTAATGGTTGCGGATTCCATATTCTGCTTCCCCTGGATTTTTGCACAATCCTTTGTGGAAATTCTTTCTTGGACTGTTTTCGTATTTTCGGCAGAAAGGATTTTTCGGGTCTTTTTATTTAAATCATGGATTTCTTCTTTGCTTAAATCTTTATGATTGCGTTGCAAATGACGTGGTAGAAAACCTTTGGCGTTTTCGTTGCATATTGGACAAACAATTTGGGCACGATTATGGACAAAATTTTTTCCTTTAAAAATATCAAGAAAAAAATATCAAGAAAGGATAAGTAACATTTAAAACTACGACAAACTAATATCCATTTAAGAATAAAAAAGGCTACATAAATAATATTACCTTTGCTCGCCATAGTGAGAATTTCGAAGCACGAAAAAACTAAAAACATGGCCCGTCAGGTTTCCAATATCTTCTAATTCTACTTTAAAACGTTAGATCAATCTATAAACATACATTTTGGAATTTGAATGGGCATTTTCCTCTAAAGTTACCACATAATATACGTCGGACCCTTCCATCTCTTAGCTCAGAGTAATCCCCCTACCAAGCGCGTACATTTTCCCCTCTTACGAAAGCGCGCCCAGAGGAATGGATACACAGTTTACACCCCCTCTCTACCGCCACTAGGCAAAAATGTTATTTATATAAGTGTATTGCAGCAAATTTACAAGACATGAGTGCATTGCAACAAATTTACAAGACGTGAGTGCATTGCAACAAATTTACAAGACGTGAGTGCATTGCAACAAATTTACAAGACGTGAGTGCATTGCAACAAATTTACAAGGCGTGAGTGCATTGCAACAAATTTACAATACGTGAGTGCATTGCAACAAATTTACAAGAAGTGAGTGCATTGCAACAAATCTACAAGACGTGAGTGCATTGCAACAAATTTACAAGACGTGAGTGCATTGCAACAAATTTACAAGACGTGAGTGCATTGCAACAAATTTACAAGACGTGAGTGCATTGCAACAAATTTACAAGACGTGAGTGCATTGCAACAAATTTACAAGACGTGAGTGCATTGCAACAAATTTACAAGGCGTGAGTGCATTGCAACAAATTTACAAGACGTGTATGAATTCAAACAAAGGTTTCCTAAGAAATCATTAAAATTACAAACATATTTACAAATAAAACATTAAATTTTTACCAATTATTACAAATACGAAGATCATTAAAGTATGTACACATTTACAAAAATCTATTTATATTTACAAGCACCTGATATTCCCTCTTTAATTCCCTCCCCTCCTCTTCGGGCAACTCTTTCAATTACCCCGGGAAATCTTCCCGGTTGGAACCCTCGGTATTTCCCATCAGGGCTAGGAAATGATTGACGAATACGCCCCACACAACAGGCTGACAAAACCATGCTGTTTCCAAGGCCTAAGAACCCAAAGAGGGATAGACATAGATTCGCGTAAGCTTGAAATCTCAAGTTTGCGTTATCTATGTCTAAATTCCTCTCTAGAATTGACTCGCCACTGAGGCCCATCGTCAATATAAGAACCATTGGTTCTAAACAAAATAACTTAAATTGTGGCCTAAGGGTTACACATTGAATGGTGCCCTGGATGGTACGACAGCACTCATTCTCAAGTGCTGTTGGCATAGGCACACAGTTTCCGCAAAGGCAGTACAGTTGCCCCTGCGTGACGGGTGAGGAAGGAAGGGGACATTCCCTCATTCGTTCGGTTGTTGTCTGTGCGTCTCCGAGGCCAGGGTGGTCGTTTTCACGTAAAACTATTTCATTAAAACATTGAATATTATCAACCATTCATATTTTAGGCTTTGCAACTAAAATTGCATGAAAGAAACATGGAATTTTGAAACTGATTTTAGTAGAAGTATGTGCGTGTTACTTAGGGTTGGTCAATGACCGTTTACCCTTGGTTTGGGAAGCTTATTCAAAGCAAGGACGGTAGAATGAAGAGGGGTAGAAAGCTGAGATGGGTAGAATGAAGAGGGGTAGAAAGCTGAGATGGGTAGAATGAAGAGGGGTAGAAAGCTGAGGTGGGTAGAATGAAGAGGGGTAGAAAGCTGAGGTGGGTAGAATGAAGAGGGGTAAAAAGCTGAGGTGGGTAGAATGAAGAGGGGTAAAAAGCTGAGGTGGGTAGAATGAAGAGGGGTAAAAAGCTGAGGTGGGTAGAATGAAGAGGGGTAAAAAGCTGAGGTGGGTAGAATGAAGAGGGGTAAAAAGCTGAGGTGGAGAGTTCTCGCTTTGTGCATTTTTCAGCATGCGCGCGTATCTTTCGGGAAGCCTTCATATGAGCAGTTCCCATATGAGCGGATTTCATTAGAGCGGTCCTCATAACAACAGTTCTCTAAATAGCGGTTCCCGAAATGGCAGTTTACCCATTACAGCAATTACCGATACAGCGGTTCTCATAAACGCGGCGTACCGTTACAGCAGTTCTCTAAAGAGCGGAAAAACAGATATGCGAAAAACTATAGTTGTTTATTATGGTGTAAGCTGGCCCAGCTGGGTTATATGAACTCAAAAAAAAACTAGGTCAGATATGGATAATTTGGTTAGGTTAAAGTTGATTATTTCAACTAAATAGTATTAGGTCAGGTCAGGTTAGGTTAGGTTAGATTTAGTTTAGTAATATTTTGGAATTGGTGTAACAATGTTACGCCTTTTCCAAAAAATTACTGTTTACAATTATCTACTTCCGAAATAAAATACTCTTTCTCGAATTATAATATGCCTTTTCCAAAAATTACTGTTTACAATTATCTACTTCCGAAATAAAATAACCTTTCTCGAATTATAATATGCCTTTTCCAAATAAAATACTGTTTACAATTATCTACTTCCGAAATAAAATAACCTTTCTCGAATTTTAATATGCCTTTTCCAAAAAATTACTGTTTACAATTATCTACTTCCGAAATAAAATACCCTTTCTCGAATTATAATATGCCTTTTCCAAAACATTACGGTTTACAATTATCTACTTCCGAAATAAAATACTCTATCTCGAATAATAATATGCCTTTTCCAAAAAATTACTGTTTACAATTATCTACTACCGAAATAAAACAATATTTCTCGACTTATAATATGCCTTTTCCAAAAATTACTGTTTACAATTATCTTCTTCCGAAATAAAATAACCTTTCTCGAATTTTAATATGCCTTTTCCAAAAAATTACTGTTTACAATTATCTACTTCCGAAATAAAATACCATTTCTCGAATTATTTTAAAACAGCGGCCGCTATTTCTAAAACAGCAGTTTTGAAAAACTCCGCTGTTTTTTTTTGGAATCACGGTTGCTATTTCGAGAACTGCTCTACAGGGAACTGCTCATATGGGGTACACCCTATCTTTCACTGCCCTTACTGGCTGAAATATGGTGAACCGGAGATTTGGAGGAAAATTTAACAAATAACAAGATGGCTCAAGAAGATGGAGTTATCTTCATTGGGATCCTCATCTTGGGAATGTGAATCCTCGCTACCTCTTTCTATTTCTTCAGTCAGATCCCGAGTTGACTCTCCTGCTCTTCCCACAATAATTTAAGGGTCTGGGGCGCGTGAGGCAATAGGAATTTGCTGCTTTTTTGCAAACTAGCACCTTTTTGCCTAAAACCCTGCAGTTACATCGATCGGTGCACTCGACACCAATTGCCATGCATAGACACCCTAGGCTCCCATGGGCTCGAGTGCACACAGACCGACACGAACAACAATTAGAAAACGGGTCGGTTGAACCTAATTTCATTGGAATTGGGAAGTCTTCCATTTTTTTGAACTTTCCACTCCCAAGAACACAAGTTTTAAAATGAAATGGTAGAGGTACGGCCGATTGGACCCTCTTCCAAACGGTCCGTGACATTTAGGCGCCGCCACTTGGCGCTGGTTATTTAGGCGCCGCCAAGACAATTAGGCGCTGGTTATTTAGGCGCCGCCAAGACAATAAGGCGCCGTGACATGTAGGCGCCAAGACAATTGGGCGCCGTGACAATTAGGTGCCGCGACATTTAGGCTCCGCCACATTTAGGCGTCGACACATTTACGTGCCGATAATTTTTCCACTATTTCTTTAAAAATCCGCAAAGACCTCTCAATTTGGCAACCCGTGTATTATCCCTGTGCGTCACTGCATGACCTGTGGCAGCTAATTAATAGGAGAATATTTTGAAAAAGGTGGCAACTAATTAATAGGAGAATATTTTCGAAAAGATGGCAACGAATTATTGGAACCATTGTTTTGGAAAAGGTGGCAGCTAACTATTAGGAGAAGATTTTGGAAAAGGTGGCAGCTAAGAATATTTTGGAAAAGGTGGCCGCTAATTAGTAGGAGAATGTTTAGGAAAAGGTGGCAACGAATTATTGGAACCATTGTTTTGGAGAAGGTGGCAGCTAACTATTAGGAGAATATTTTGGAAAAGATAGCAGCTAATTAGTAGGAGAATGTTTTAGAAAAGGCGACAGCTATTTAATAGGATAATAACCTAACCTAACCTAACCTAACCAAACTTACAACTTCCTTCTCTGGGTTTGAACCCGAGCCTCTGAATTAAAAGCTTGATATTCTACCATGCTGCTGCGGTGATTCGAAATACTCACAGACATTTAATTAACTAATTCTTTCAAATAAATTCCCATTCAGCAGAAACCCGCCATTAGGCTGGAAATTTAAATATATTCTACATAAAAAACCAAAAAGCGGTTTCGGTCCAATGGGACTATACCGTTATTTTGGGACGTCAATGAAGATAAACAACAATATTTTGGAAAAGGCCTATAATTTTGAGAAGTCAGTGGAGATACAAAACAATATTTTGGAAAAGGCATATTATTTTGGAAAGTCAATGAAGATACACAACAATATTTTAGAAAAGGCGTAGGACCGCGGGCTGACACCACAAACGCGTAAAACTGAACAGTTCTATTAGGCCATTCTTAGGAGAGGGCTTCAATTACCTCTGGTTTGTCGTACGTGTCCAACTTGCTCTGGTAAGCATTATCTAGACTACGTGAAGTTTCCCAAGGGCAGTAGACATCGCACACCATTAATTCCTTTTCACTGTCGATAGCCAAGTCAGGCTTATGGTCATTACCCATATTATCAACTAGCCGTGGTTCAAATGCGAGTTCCAAGCCAGGCTTTTTAGCGGAACATTTAATGAGGTTAACGATCTTCTCGTGTCTTGATGTATAATTAGATTTTGAAAGTGGGCAAGAATAACTGATGTGGGATAAGCTTTCTACCCGTGGGCAACCTACGCGAAAGTTCATATTCGTTTAGTTCGAAGGGGAACCTCTACACGGTAAGAGATTAAGGCGCAAAAGTGCTTACAGGTTTTTGCTCGTTTCGTATCCATTACAAAGGCTTTGGATATGCTACTGTCAATGGCTTCATGCAAGCCAGCGCCGTACACCGTTTCAAAAAATCTCTCTTCAGAAGCAATATCATCCTTTGTTTCCCCGATTTGCAGAGTAAAGTTTCGCAATCGGTTTACGAGAGTCCCAAAATAGGGTTTTTTTAATAAAACTTTTATCAAGGATTATTAGAGCCTTTTAGATTTAAAAGTCTTGAGAGAGAATTAATTGGAGTGTGTTGCAAAGCAGGGCAGACCGAGGCCGCCATCTCTAAGTCCGACATAGAAAACCCTCTGGACTATAGTTTGGTTAGCTTAAAAATTTTCTGACAAAAATTTTCACAGACTTGTCGACTTTTACTAGGTCAGACTTAGTGTAATTGGAAAGTGTAAGGAGATGGACGAAGCGTGGCAAGAGAAAATCCCTCATCGTGACAATCTTTTGATGTAGTTTAATTTTTGCACTGCATAATTTGGATGTTATGTTAAAAATTACACTTAAATCTGGTCGATCCTTCCCAGAAGGAGAGGATTGAATACCTAGTTAGGATAGCAAATTATCCTTTGTAATATTAGTCAGTGGTTGGTCAGATAAGTAAAATTTATGTTTGAGTTTTTTCCGTTTGCCCAGCTTCGTGAGAACCAGAGCCTTGCACTTTCCACTGTTTAGAGCCAATCCACGTTTTTTTATAAAAATTTTTATGAGTTCAGTTAAGAGAACGTTCATCCCAGGTTTTCTGGATGAGATTAATATTATATCGTCCGCAAAACACAGAATATTGCACAGACGATTACCGAACGGAAAGCCAATATGATTCGGTAGCAGATGGTCTAGTTCGTCCATGACGCATTAAACAGCAGGGGTGTTAGACGGTCTCCCTGCTTAACACCATTCGTGAGAGGAATCTCCTGAGTCCTGAGTGCGAACTTCACCACAGGAGATTATCGTAGAGCTGCCGAAATACGAGTTAGCAACGTACTCTATCAATTGGTCCTCGATACCGGCCGCACGAAGCGACCGAAAGATGGACTGGTGCGAGACGCTATCAAAAGCTTTCGCGAGGTTGATTGAAATGGCCCAGACTTCCTTCATATTCTTCTTGGAGTGCGTAAGGATGTAATACAAGAGGCGACGTAAAGCGCGCGCCACCGAAGAGTGATGGACACTATGAAACGCTTTAGCCACGTCAATAGACACTAGGGAAAGGGCGCGCCGGTTTTTAGCAGCATTGATAGGTATTCCAACAAGATCGTGTTGGCCATGGCACCATCTTCAGTCACAAAGGCTTGTTGGGCAGGGTTAAAGTCAAGTGAAAGGCGCAGACGATAGGCAAGGATGTTATGTAGAACCCGGATAAAAATAGAGAGTATTGTGATTGAACGGCAATTGATAGTGCGAGAGAGGTCGCCATTTTTCGGTATGAGGACTGTGCGACAGTTCTTGAGGGCCGCGGGAATATTACGATAGTACAGAAACGCGTTATAGAAACACAGGAGCGCTTTAGGGTTGAGTTTGCGCAGGTTCTTGAGGATAAGGCCATCGGGCCCTGGGGACGATGACGCCTGACGAAGAAAGGCCGAGGTAAGTTCCGCTTCAGTGACTGGGTAGTATGTAGGTGAGTGCAATGGCTTAGCGACAAATGGCGCAGAGTCGATAAGACCAGGTTTAGAGAAAAGAAAGCCGTAAGTGTCGCGTATATCGTCGCTATCGGGACTAAGAGACGACTCTGAGGCGGGAACGAGGATGAGTTTAGCGAGTGTCCGGCGGTTCCATTTGAAAAGGCGTTGGAAAAAGCCGTATTGTTTACGTTTTGAAGCGCGACGCCTCAGGTTGGACGGCGGATGGGTTGGCTTTGATTGTGGGGGACGTGGTAGCTGATTATGAAGATAGGCCATTATATCGTCAAGGACACAGGCGTCATGTGCAATAAGTTTGCGTGCAATGTCCACGACCTCAGTAAAAGAGTCCCGATCGGTCGTCAGAGACTCAAAAAATGCAGGAAATCCCACGGGAATGGAAATAGGAGGCTTTGCCGAAGGAAGTGTAGGTGCTACGGATGGTGTGGGCAAGAACCGGTTAGCAGCTTTAATGGACCGTAGAAGGGAAACGGAGGTACGATAGTTGCGAGTACGGCGGTGTTGTGTGATCTGTTGTAAGGTGCGCATAGTGAATGTTTGCGATAAAGCGAGATTGATGTGAGGTTTGTCTAGGGGAATTGCGCTCTCTTAGGCTGCCAAAGCGACAGATAGTGCCGGGGGCCAACGGGCGCTCGAAGGATGATCGTTGGTATCCGCTGTTGGTGTGACTTGCAGGGGGATAAGGGCGAATCGGGAGTGGATTGTACAATGGGAGTAGAGGGCACCGAAGTTGCCAATCGATCGGGATCGCGTAGAGAGCGGGACGAGTTCCTTATATTGGGGTTGCTTCCGTTTATTATGAATGGCGGTCACGGATTTCGAGCGAAAAAGCCTCAAAAGTGCGAGGTTGATAAAAGGAGTATTAGGCGCTAAGTCACTTTCGAGCTTCGCGAGGGTAGCCGTTTGCTCGTTATCCCAGTAGCACGAAGCGGGAGTTATCGGAGCATAATTCAGAGATATGGAGACGCCGTTGGTGAACGTGCAAACCACCAGAGGAGCTAAAAGAACGTGCGCAATAGGAGCACTAAAAGGCTAGAGCTTGAGCAGGCAATGTCGAGTTGGAATCACCCGAGCGCGAACGACAACGCGGGAAATGGGGAGAGACGCCGAAAACCGCATCGGAAACAAAACGCAAGAGGGGCAGGTATATTTCAGACTAGACAGGGGAAGGCCGTGGGAGAGCATGTGTTTCTGCCAGGTTTTATGATCGAAAAAACTGCAATGCACATAGTGCAAGAATTAGTATACTCAAAGTATACTATGTTACATGCCATAATTCGTTAAACAGAAATGTAAATTAAACAAAAATTGAAACGCGAAGAATAAAAAAATGTGTCGAAAAAATGTGTAAGGTTGTAGATCAATAAATGACGCGTTATTTTTATAAATCGATTTGACGTCTATAGCTGGAGCATTCTTCGTCGCTTGCTTCGTAATTAGTGTTGAAGGTGGTCATGTGTTTCGAATTATGGTCGACGCAGTTGAAACACTCAAGTGGACCATCGGCTTGGCAGTCCACATACTCGTGACGATGTCCGCAATAGGCGTAGACTGGATGGACGGATTCGCAGGTCGCGCGGGTGTGGCCGAAAGCCTGACAGCGATTACAACGTCAAACGTTTTATTTTTCGCGACCGCACACCGAGAGAACCTGATAAACAAATAACCGACACTCGAGATCGCGTGAAACAGACGCGCAGGAACCTAAATTACGCAGTTGGTGCCTCGGCGCGATTTATAAGTCGTGAGAACGGAAACGTCATCGGGCGAAGCTTCTAATCCGTTCTGAGCTAGGATGTGTTCTTTAATGTCGTCGTGGGAATAGGTATCATCGATGTTAAACACTGTGAGGAGAGGGTGACGTAGCTTTGCGTAGTCACAGCGAAGCGCGGTGGAGAGAGCAGGGGTCTCGGAGACGAATTGCCGGAAGCGGGCCATGTCGCGCTCTTCGCGAAGAGAAATGGCAACACTGTTCCGATTACATGGGCGAATCGCGGTAATGCCAAGTTTCAAGTGGGCATTATCGGCATTGGTGGCAAGAAGTTTAAGAACATCGGCAGAAGTCATAACATTATCGGTGGGGTAGAACAGAAGCGTATTGATAGTGCTGGTGGACAAAGGCGGGGTCGGAACGGAACGCGATGACGCGTTGACAACGAAGGTACAATGTAAACCGCGGAAGGTTGAGAGCAGACTTGTAAATAGTGATAATTTTGTCGGGAGCCCTGCGGGCACCCGACCCCCCCAAAGAAGAATTTTCTTGGGTACCCGGGACTCCCTAGTGGTCGAAGGTAAATAAACAAAATGTGAGGGAGGGCACAGTTTTGAGGGGTAATATTCGTCATTACATTTTTCCCCTTTTTGAAAGCTGTTTTGAGTTGTCGTTATGGGTGAGAGTTATTATTATTATTATTATTAATCCCAACGCCTCTCACTCCTCCTTCTACGTCACTTGCTCGGATGATGACGAATTTTCACGACTATCGGATCCTGACCTCTGGCCGGTTGATTGTATACTCGCTGAATTTGGTGGGCCACTTCGTGACAGTTATAAACACAGCTCTGAGCTTCCACCTCCCACGAACCAATAGCGTCATGGGAGAATTGTCTATTGCTTATCAAAACGTTCGCGGCTTACGTACCAAATCTCGGGAATTCTTTAAAAGTGTTGTTTCTTTGGACGTTGATGTTCTTGCAATAACTGAAACCTGGCTTTATCAGGAACATTTCAATAATGACTTTTTTCCAAACTCTTATCAAGTGTTTCGCGCGGATCGCCCTGATCCTCATTACCAGAGTGTTCGTGGTGGAGGCTCTCTGCTCGCAGTGAGGAGTGAGTTCATGGCAAGTCGGCGCAGAGATCTGGAAATGGTGGACGAATGTGTATTCATTGAACTTAAAACTTCTTCTTCGACCGCTCTTCTCATAGGTTGTGGTTATTTTAGACCCACGATCAATGACCAACAATATGAACTTTATTCGCGTTGTGTTATCAACTCTCTTCGTGACTTCCAAGGGGACATAATTCTCTTAGGAGATTTTAACCTTCCCGGAATTAACTGGGACTTTTTCACTACGCAATGGTGTACCTCCCCAGTTGCAAAGAAAGCCCAACACATTTTTGAAATTTGCTATTCTATGAACCTGCATCAGCATAATACTTTAAAAAATGTTAGTAATAATTTGTTAGATCTGTGCTTGTCTAATGTCAACGGATTATTTTTAGATCACTTACGGGATCCACTCGTTCCAATTGATGAATATCACCCCCCCCTTTACGATTAGTTATCCCTACTCACTGTTAAAATTTATCCCACCAATTACTTCTGTGTTTCAGTACGATAAGGGTGACTTCGTTGGCTTTTATAACGCTCTTAAAGAATGTGACTGGGAAGGAATTTACTCCTCGGAAGATGTTGATTACTGCGTGACCCTGCTGACAGGTTTCATTCAAAGCCTCATGACTAGGTTCATACCACGAAAACGTCCACGGGGTAAACCGTCATTTCCTCACTTTTTCTCCAAGGAGTTAATACTCCACATTAGACAAAAAAGGTACTTCTATAAAAAACACAAACGGACGGGGGTGCACTCGGACTTCGTTGCCTTTAAGAAACACCGTGCCTTGGTTCGGCTTCTTACAACTCGGGACAAAAAGACTCATGCCGCTAATGTTTGCAACGAGGCTCGTACTCACCCCAAAAAGTTTTGGAGTTTAGTGGGGGGTAACTTAAAATCAGGCAATCACACCATCTCGCTAAAGTCAGGCAAGGACCTAATAACGGACCCTGAAAAACTGTCCGTTATTTTCGGGAATGTATTTTCTAAGATTGCGGTTGATGACGGTCAGCTTGGAAACTATTGCGCTCCCCCTTCGCTAATGCCAGTCAACTTCTCACTCCCAGTTCTATCACAGTCAGAAATATACTCAGCCATTAAACAAATGCCCGCGAAATTTACCACGGGGGATGATGGTATTCCGGCTTTTATCATCAAGGGCTGCCACGAAATATTGCTTAAGCCTCTTGAGTACATTTTTAATCTGTCACTGAAAAAGCAATACTTCCCAGCCTCCTGGAAAAAAGCTTTGATCGTTCCGGTTTACAAAAACGGCTCAGCTTGCGACCCAGTCAATTATAGGCCGATCTCCCTCCTTTGCGTCTTGGCTAAAATTTTTGACAAACTCATCCACTCTAGTCTACAACGTTGGTTCGGTACTTTCCCTAATGAGTGTCAACATGGTTTTATCCCTGGCAAAGGTGTGGACACCAACCCAACGACCTTCATGAATTTTGTCTCTCCCGTGGTTGAAGCTCGTGGACAAATTGACACCGTTTACCTCGATCTGGCGAAAGCCTTTGATAGGGTATCACATTCACTCTTGCTAGCGAAATTGTCTTCTATGGGAGTCTCGGTTGGCTTACTAGGTTGGTTAAGTAGCTACCTAACGGGCAGAATTAACAAAATTAAATGTAACGGGGTTATCACGAACTATTCTTACCCAGTCACATGTGGAGTCCCTCAAGGGTCATCCTTGGGTCCTTTGCTCTTTAATATTTATTTATACGACCTTCAATTTGTGGTTCAGCATTCCTTCCTCCTCCAACTCGCGGATGACAATAAACTTTGTAAAAGTATTAATTCCCTAGCAGACACCGCTCTCCTCCAGAATGACCTCAACGCTATCTCTAGGTGGTGCGCGCAAAACAACCTGCCTATTAACCCCAAAAAGTCAGTCCACGTCTCATTCACCAGGCGCGTTTGTCGTATGATAAATACTTCCTATACGATGGAGCGCTCAGCGATTCTTCGTAAAACCCTGGTGCGAGACCTGGGCGTACTATTTGACTCCGCTCTTTACTTCCGGGAACACGTAAATAACCAGTTTAGTAAGTGCCGTAGGACCCTCGCTGTTGCCCGTAAGCTCACCAAACCACTAAATTCCCTCTACCATTTCCGACTACTTTATCTTACCTTGGTACGTTCTCGAGCCTTCTACGGGTGTATCGTTTGGGGGGGATGCTCAAATTATCTTTTGGAAAAAATTGAAAGGGTGCAAAGAAAATTTGTGGAGTTTTGCCATACTTTCTTCTTATCAACTCTGCCGTATGATTATCAGGGCCTACTTAGTACCTTAAACATTCCTAACTTCACCCATTACTTGCAAATCTCGAGGGTCAGATTTGTTCACAAACTTCTAAATAACAGAATCCCATCTAGCTCTCTCCTCCAAAAACTCGCCTTCTCTGTGCCTAAAAATCTTAGGACTAATTGTACGTTTTACGTTCCCCGTTTTTCAATAAACCCAATGATACAAATGCAGGTTGCGTGCAACAGCATGCCTTCGCATTTTGATATCTTCAGTGATCCTCTCACATCAATCCGTTGACATTGACAATGACTTAAATTTATGTTACCTAACTCCCTATTAATACCTTTACACGCGATAATTTTCCTCCATTGACTTAATAATTCATTCAAAATTTTCAAGTGATGTTTTAAAATTAACTATATTGTCGCGTAAAGCTTCCCTTAATTATTTCTTATTCTTTAAGAAATATTTAACAAAAGTTTCGTATCCCCTGTGTATGTTATTCACATAACCTTAGACTTCCTCATTCATTCTTCTTCCCATTGTAATTGAATTACTGTTAATTTTCTTCAAATAGTTACATAAACTCCCTGTAATATGATTTATTCCGTGTTAATACTTAAAATGCGATCATTTTATTAATAATGAATTCTTTTTTTTTCCCCAAATTTATTTTATTGTCGGGACTAATTATCCCCAAAATTCTTTCCGTCTCATTTTAAACGGACTTCACTATAGTTTCGTATCTGATTCTAAATAGTTGACCAATATATATTGTCCAAGTTCCTTGACTAAATAATTAATCCCTATCACATAATTAATTTCAAATTTTTACATAACCTCAAATCACTTTATAAATAATTCATCCTACTCAAATAGTTCTGTAATCTCATTTTACATAAACTTCTGTGTACAATCTAGTGAGCGACTTGTCTGCTTTTTTTGTTGCACAATAAACGAATTGAATTGAATTAAAAAGCTTTATTGGGATATTCCTTTCAGTTTCCACTGATTTACAAAGGAGTCCACTGGTTTTAAATTAAAAAAATACAGCAAGGAAATCTTAATGTGGAATTGGTTAGAACCACAGGTGAATCCTCAAAATTCATTTAGTAAATCGTCCATAAGAATCGCTAAATACATCATTAATAAAATTCATCAAATAAATCATTAACAAAGTTCACCAAATAAATCATTAACAAAGTTCATCAAATAAATCATTAACAAAGTTCATCAAATAAATCATTGCCTAAGTTCCTCAGATAAACATTAATTGGTTTTTGTTATTTATATGAGTCTAGAATTTAGCTACGTAAGAAAGAATGTGGGCTCTAAAGCCTTGTATAGTATTTATATTTTTGATATCATTAGACATTTCATTCCATAGCTGGATCGCTCTAATTTTAATACTTTTTTGATTTAGATTCGATATTTTTGGTGGTAATGCAAAATTATTTAGGACTGACAGTGTGCTATATCAGAAGATTTGACAAGGAGGAGGAGGAGCATGTAGCATGGAGGCATATATACCCTGCCAGATCCAAGGAATCTGGCAGCCATGCTACATCCCCCCTCTTTAGGAACTATCTTATCATAACAAGGAAAAATGAAAAAAGAAAGGTTACCCCGAGGAACCTTGAATGTTTTGGCAGGGGTGAGGAATTTTTTGATTATCTCAAAAGTTTTTTTTCTTCATTTAACCAAGCGAATGTTTTTTCGCCAAACGGGCAATTCGTCGGGCCTCTCGTCGGGCAATCGATTCTTTGCTGCGCCCTCCTGGGCAGTCTGAAACGTCATGGTGTCCTGTCTTTCTGCATCGCCAGCAAACCACAGTGCTCCAGATAAGAGGGTGTTTCGCCTGCTCAACTTTCGCCGGAATAAGGATTTTAGGAATTGTTAACTTCGGGGTCCAACCCATACTTCCAAAACGCTCGCAATGGAGCTTATCCTCCTCGTCCGGCTAAATTAATGGGCACCATTGACGGGGAGAAGCACAGGGTGGAGGAAGGTTCTGGCGAGGAGCAGGGGGGACCAGGAGCTGAGCTGGCAGTTGAGGCACAGGAACAAGGGATTTTTGGACGTATTCCTTTAGGCGCCGAAAAGCAGTAACAGGGCCTTGTACAATTTCTTCTTGACAGGAAGAAGAAGAAGGCACACTCAAAAGGGTAGTTCCACTAGGATCTAGCAATTCTTTCATTTCTTCCTGAGGAACTTCAATAATTGGCGATTCTTCATCCGCAAAAGGACAATTGTTTGCAGAATGCCCCTTAGTAAACATAGAGGACATGAATCCTAAGAATTTATTAAACGATTTGGAGTATAGCAATCGCATGCTTTGTGTCCGAAATCGCCACAATTTCGACACTGTTCTTGAACTTGTTTGTCATATGGACAATATTTCTCCAGTATTTCTATGGATTTTCCAGTCAAGCTCGTCGGATTTGATGTTCTACACTCTTTTTGGCGAATTTCCTTAGACAATTCGAAAAACCACGGAGCGGCATCAGATTTCCATGCCATCTATAAAGATATATTATTAATAATATTTCTTACTAGCTTGGGAGATAAACTCCCATGGGAAAAAGAGATTGGCTCTCGGGTGAAGGAAAAATGTTCCCTAGTTAGGTTTTTTATGTTGTTGTTCTGGAGGTAAACTTGGACCTCATATTTTGACCGTAATCGTTTATTGTCGGGAGGGCGATAATAAATATCGACTTCATTTCCTCCTGGCACAACCGTTTCCCTTTTGCACACTTCTCGTCGCCATCCCAATCGAAAAGGTTCTAAATAACTATCGGGTAAGGTAGCCCTGTTTAAACGAGGAGTTCTCATAGACACCGATAACGTGGTCGACCAACTTTCAGACGCACGCAGCGATTGGGATAGCGATTGAGACAAATGTTCAGGAGCCACAATCTCCTCCGAAAACCCAGAAGAAGGTGATTGAAGTTGTTCTGGTTCCGCGACTGAATTGTCAGAGATGTGCTCAGGCGTTTGAATCTCGTCCGAAAAACTCGAAGTTGGTGGATGTAGCTTAGGTTCCGCGACTGATTTTTCAGGATCAGACGGGGAAGCCTCCTCTGCCACAGAAGGCGGACTGTCATTAGAGGGATGATTTAGCTGGAAAGCTCGCATATCGTGATAGGTACGAAGTAGGAGAGGGGGTCTTCACTATCAGAGTCCGTTGGTGGATGAAAATCATCTGAAATTGCAGGAGGATCTGTTGATCCGCTGCTTGATCATCTAGAGCAGGAATGATCTGTTGCTCGACATCCTGACCGTCCTGAGGGGGTGACGGTGAAGTAGAAGATGATGTTGAATCAGAGGAAGTCGCCGTAGGAGGGTGGTCCATGGTACCACCGTTCGTTGTGGGACTAGGCTCAGGATCATCTGCAACATTGGACTTAGAATTGGGGGCATTTCCTTCATTGTCGAAGACAGCTACATTTGGCCAGTAGTTTCAGATGCTGTAGGTTAACTTTCCCTACATTCTGTCCTGAGACAGCATCTTCTAACTCGTAGACAACGTGAAAATGTTTTCCAACTATTTTTAAGGGACCTGCCCAATTGGGACTGGGCTTTCTCATTATCTGACCTGTCGTTCTTGACAAAGGATGCGTTTCCATTCATACTTATGTTCCTACCTCAAACTCTAGAGGGTCATGGCGGAAGTCATAGTGTTTCTTTTGGTGAGCTTTTGCTAACTTAGATAATTCATTACTGAATTCTAATTGTTCCTTAAGAACTTTTAAAGCCTTATAGGCCAGGACAGATATGCCAAAAAAGGGCTTGACCTAGAACATTTGAACATTAAGATGAAAATTGTTACATGTGTTGTTTTTGACCCAACAAAAAATATACTAAATGTCCCCTGCTGTGGAGCGCGAGCTTTCGCCGCCATCTTGGAAAATGGCCGCCGGGAATGCCAACTACAATGTATTCTACGTTCTTCTTCAAAAATTATGAAAATTGGTACACATTATGATTTGAATCACATGAACATCATGGCAAAATTTTATGGCTCTGTGTTCAATAGTTTGGTCGCCATATTGGAAAATGGCCGCCGTGAATGCTAGGTACAGTATATTTCACCATTTTGTTGGAAAATTATGAAAATTTATAGGTTTTATAATCAGAGCTGTGCGAACCTCACTGTAAAATATTGAAGCTATTAGTCAGATAGTTTGGCCGCCATGTTGGAAAATGTCCGCCATCAATGCCATTATGGTTCAAAAATTATGAAAATTGGTAAAAATTATGTTGAAGACCGTCTAAATATCATACTTGAATATTGATGACGTGCTACTGATAGTTTGGGCGCCATCATCGAAATTGACTGCTCGAAGTGCCAAATATATTACCGATATATATATTATTTCGATATTTTTTTATTGAGTAGATGATTTTCATGAACGTATAAAACGCCATAAAAATAACTATTTTCGAGTCTATATTATCGACCCATCATCAAAAATGGTCGCTGAAATATTACTATCCTAAAATCTGGAAAAAAAGGAAAGGAAAGCCATATTACTCGGATTTTGGTTAGTAAAAACCATTTATATGGGGTATATGCATTCTAGCAGAAGGGAATAAGAGAGAAGGGACACACTTTATATCTCCATAATGCTTTACACTCGTAACAACACTCTTACTAACCTCAAATTAACTACCCTTCACTGATTGGCTATCTAACTTCTGTCGTAGCTGTGACGTCACATATGAAGGTGACGCCTCGGTTGACGTATAAAAAGTAGTTTTGTTTACAACTTTACATTGAAGGAGAATTTCATGTTGATAAACGAAATCAAGCTGTGCAATTAATTTAGATGCGCGGGAATTGAGAACATACCAAAATCAGATAATTTGAAGGTAATAAATAGATGAAAACTAATTATTCCGAATTAATATTAAAAAATATAAATTAGTTTCAATAAAATACATACTTGAGGAGGTTATAATTACACAAGAACGAAACATCGACAGCCCTAAGCCTTTGGAGAATGAAAATCTAGCAGACAAATGGGCCGATACCGCGGAGAACTTAAAGAACTATTTTTGCAGTAAATTGGTTAAAAGCTGTGTACCTGCGCAAAGTTTTCGCGGTTTTCTCGAGGTTGGTCGGACTCTCGTTCCCAAAGAGGCTCTAATGTCTCCCTTCTCTCTTATTCCCTTCTGATTCTAGTGTCGTTAAGGATTAGATTTAAGACACATTTTTAACATTTCTTTCGTATTTCTCGTCATCCTGAAGATTTTTTATTACGGCTAATACCTGGATTGCCCAGCAAGCTAATCCAGATCGTCTACATTCACAGTTCTTTATACAAGATGTTCTGCAGACTGCAGGTACAAATAATGAGGTTTATAAGTTCATCTGATGCCGGAAGGAGAATGGTGTGAATGGGTCTTCGACTTTCGCGATCGCGAACCAATCCCCACTGTTCGGGATTAAATCGTTTCCGAGCTATTATTGGACTTGAAGATACGCTCGGAAAAAATTTAGTTTTGCGGCGTCGGTTGTTGGAAGAACCTTAGCGAGATCAAATGAGGACTTGACAGTATGTGTGGCAACGGTTCCATTGTACGTGTAATATCTACATAGTTGAAGCGTGACGTGTCAATTATCACCCTAAAAAAAGCGAAAAGGAATCTCTCTTCGGCAGCAGCTATGGCTTCCTTAGATGCAATATGGTCATTAAAAAAGCGCAAAAAATTTGTAACATGTTGATTATCTGTCATAACTTTAAACCACGCCTTATCATAACCACACTCAGTTACAGCACGTAAATGAAAGAAGTTCTCTCTTAACCTTTTAATCTCAAAGGACTTGTCGTGGCGGAGGGGGTCCAAGTTCGGTGTGACGGTTCGGGAGTTCCTTGGGTTCGCCCTTGGTTCAGACCGTTCCTTGCCCCGTTCCGTGAAGGTTTTGCTCGGCCGCTTCGCTCCCGCCCAGGTGTTGCCTTGGCTCGCCCCCGCTATTGGCAACCCTCTAGGGGTCGCGGATACACTATTTGTTTGGGCCGTATGGCACTGTTGTGCTTGGAGAGAACTCGCCCGTCCACTCGAGTCTTCTGCTGCCCTAATCCTTCCCTGTCACCGATTACCTCCTGACTTGGCTCGACGCTGACGTGTCCAGCTTCTGTCACCTGCTCTAGTGGCGTTCGTCGGGCCCGCTGGCCAATCCCGTGTGCCATGACGGCGGATCCTCAGGTTCAATTTGGAATATGATGGGGAGGGGCGCATAGGTGTAGCGCCTAATTAAGGCCTCTGACATGCAATTATTATGAAAAAAAACTTCAGGATGACGATGAATATGAATGAAATGTTAGAAATTTGTCTAAAATCTAATCTTAAACAATACTAGAATGTGTAAACCAAATATTAAATAATATTCTCTAATCAACATGTTGAGAACAACAGCTTAGAATAACTTTCCTTTCATTCAGAATTTAGGGCAACGATTTTCGTGTGGCCATTTTTAAAGATGGTGTCGATAATTTCGACTTCGAAATATACACTTTTTTGATTAATGAAAATCATCTATTCATAATTGGAATTTCAAAAAGATTTATATATTTGAAATATATTTAGCATTTTCAGCAGTCATTTCCAAAGATGGCGCCCAAACTATCAGTAGCACATCTTCAATATTCATGTATGATGTTAAGACGGTCTTCAACAAAATTATTACCAATTTTCATAATTTTTGAACCATATACTGTATCTATATGACATTGATGGCAACCATTTTCCAACATGGCGGCCAAACTATCTGATTAATGGCTTCAATATTTTACTATGAGGTTCATGCAGCTCTGATTATCATACCTATAAATTTTCATAATTTTCCAACAACATGGTGAAATATACTGTACTCAGCATTCACGGCGGCCATTTTCCAATATGGCGACCAAACTATTGAACACAGAGCTGTAAAATTTTGCCATGATTTTCATGTTGTTCAAATAATAATGTGTACCAATTTTCATAATTTTTGAAGAAGAACGTGGAATACATTGTAGCTGGCATTCCCGGCGGCCATTTTCCAAGATGGGGGCGAAAGCTCGCGCTCTACAGCAGGGGACTTTTACTATATTTTTTGATGAGTCAAAAACAACACATGTACCAATTTTCATCTTTATGTTCAAATGTTCTAGGTCAAAAGCTAAAAGTCCTGGGCTATTAGTACGACCTGGGTCATCAGGGTCCTGAATGGGTTCTTCAATTTCTAAATCCCAAGGGAGACGTGGCTCCCGCCCTATAGTCAAAAAGAAAGGGGATCTGCCCGTAGTTTCATGGGGTGCAGAATTGATAGCAAATTCAAGAAGGTCAAGGGATTCATCCCATCTATAATGGTGATTCCCTACATAATGAGTTCACCTATTACTCTATTGACTCGTTCGGTGGGATTTCCCTTAAGTGTGTAGGGGGTGGTGAACTTTGGGTTAATTCTAAAAGCTCTGCACGTTTGCAGCCAATGTTTCGAAGTAAACTGTACCCCTTTATCACTAAGAATAGCTTTTGGTGCTCCCCACCTAGTAATAATAGACTTCAAAGCCTGGACACAAGTCTTAGTTGTAATAGACTTAAGTGGTATCATTTCCATGAATTTTGTCATGTCATCGACAAAGACTATTAAATACTTATAGTGGTGTCTACTTTGGGGAAAAGGTCCCATAATATCGACACTAATTTGGTCCCAAGGACTTGTTATCTCAGAGGGTTGCATAAGCCCTGGCTTTTTCCTATTCCTTGCCCTAAATTGTTGGCATAAGGGACATCCTCTAACATTGTCCTGGACATCACTAACTATGGTTGGCCACCAATATCTAAATGTCACTTTACTTAGGGTCTTTACTTAGGTCAGCCCCTGAGAGCTGATAAAGGGTGGTCATGTTATAACCGCATGGCTTCTAGCCTTAAGCGCGGTTTTAAATAAATTTTTTCAGGATAATTCCTGTAAGGTCTTCTATATAGAAGATTATTTTTTAGTTCGAACAATTTATGCCTAACTGGGTTAGGACCTTGCAAGGAATTTATAATAGGGGAAGCAAACGGGTCTTCCCTTTGAGATTTTCTTAGATCTTCTTATGTAAATACAGAATATAAGGCTCTAGGACCTGGAGGACGTATCTGACCTTCAACAGAATCACTAGAGGACGTTGTTGAACTACTACTACCGGTAGAATTTGAGTTTGTACTACTACTAGTTGGATCCTGCATACTAGTAGAATTTGAAGTAGAGGAGCTAAAATTTATGCTTAAGACGTTTATCGGAGCTCTCGATAAAGCGTCAGCTACTACATTTTCTACTCCTTTCTTATGCTTAATTGTAAAATCAAATGTTTGAAGGTACATTGCCCATTTAACTAGTCGAGAATTTGGTTCCCTGATATTTAATAACCATTGTAAAGCCTGATGATCAGTAAGGACAGTGAATTTTCGACCTTCTAGAAAGGGCCTAAACTTCTTTACTGCCCAACAAATGGCTAAACACTCTTTCCCGCTAGTGGAGTACCTAGTTTCAGTGTCTTTTAGTCCTGTACTAGCGTAAGCTATAGGAACTTCAACATTATCTTGATTTAGGGAAAGAAGGGCACCTAACCATACATCACTAGCATCGGTAGTTAAAATGCACGGGGAATCCCTTCTAATGGAAGCTAAAGGATGAGCCTTACAAATTTCTTAATTTTTTCGAACGCCTGTTGCTGTTCGATACCCCAAATAAATTTCTGATCCTTCCTTTTAAGTTTATTAATAGGGGCTACTATTTGGGAGTAATGATTAATAAATCTATTATGCCAACCTGCCATCCCTAAAAATCTCTGGACTTCCTTAACCTTTTTAGGTGGAGTAAATTTTTCAATTTCTTCAATTTTTGAAGGATCAATATGCACTCCTTGTTCATTAACTATGTGACTAAAAATGGTAGCTTCTTTTTGAGCGAAACGACATTTTTTTAACTAAAGGGTGAGATCCGCTTCCTTTAATCTATTTAGGACGTATTCCAAACACGTTAAATGTTGATCCCAATCCTCGCTAAGAGAGATTAAGTCATCTAAATAGTCAATCAATTGGAAATAGTTGGCGTCTCTAAAAATCTCGTCAATTAATCGCTGAAAAGAGCTAGGGGCGTTACAGAGCCCAAAGGGGAGTACGTTAAACTCGTACTTTCCCATATGAGTCACGAAAGCAGTTTTTGGTCTACTCTTAGGGTGCATTTCCACTTGCGAATACCCTGATTTAAGGTCAAGGGTTGTTATGAATTTCGGCCTTCCTACTCTGGCTAGCATATCTTCTATATTAGGCAAGGGATAAGGGTCCTTTATAGTACCCTGATTTAGTTTTCTATAATCAATACAAAACCTATAGGGTTTACCCTGTTTTGTTTGATCAACTAAAACTACGGGCGAAGCCCAAGGAGATACTGAGGGTCTGATTATCCCGTCATCTAACATTTCCATGACGTATTGTTCAATTCTTTTCTTTTTCTGGTCATTAACACGATAAGGCTGAGATTTTATGGGCGGACTATTTCCCGTATGAATCTCATGGAAGATTAGTCCTGTTCTTCCTACTTTATCCGAAAACAACTCAGGAAATTTCAATAAGAGGGATTCTAACTGACGACGTTGTTCATCAGAGATAGGGGCTGCGGAAACTGCGTCCCTAATACTATTCACAATCTCCTTATCTATTGGATCCTTTTCAGATGGAATTGAAAAAGGGATCTTTAAGTTACCCACTAAACATTGCTATGATTCAAAATCTAACTTGACCCTGTTTTCTTCAAGAAAATCTTGACCCAATATAAAGTCACTATTTAGGGAAGGAACTATGTAGAATTTAAATTTGAAATGTTTCTCACTTTCATTTGACTTGAGAGTAAACTCTAGTTCGTGAGAACCTTTTGTAAACGTATATCGGCCATCGCCCCAAACTACACAATCTAATTGTTCATCTTCAGGCAATTCTGAAGAGTTTCAAAATTTACAAATTTTTGCCACTGATCTAGACTTACAAAAGAGGCATCGGCCCCACTATCTAATTTAGCGTGAACGGTCGCGTGTTCAAAATTAACGGGGATGGTAACCCTTTTATAAACTGAACCTTTCCTGACGGATTCAATCCTCAGGGGAAACGCGACACGCTTTTTGGTAGGGGAATTTATTGGGCACCGGGAGAGGGACCACGAGGGACCTCTCCCGTCTGGGCTTCCCCCGACTTGCTAATCTTTTTTCTTGACAGTCGGGTGCTAGATGACCTGGTTTTTGACAATTATAACATGTGAGAGTACGTGTAGATGGGTAGGACAAGGCCAATTGACGACCAGGAGATTTTGATCTCTGATTATTATATCTAGTATAGGATCTTTGACCTCTATTAGAGTTGTTAACCTTAGCTTTGGCTCTAGAGTCTAAATGTTGTAAGGGATATTCCCATTGAGGAGAAGTAGGAGGATTACAAGGGCTTTAACAATACCCGGGGGAACACTGACTATGGGCGGAGCCCTTATTAGCTGGGCAAAAGGACTCAGCTGTAACCTTTGGTTTAGGGGTTGATCTCCTCTTTTCCCTTTTTTCAGCATTCTTTTTCCTAACTTCGATATCCTTTTCAATTGTTTTACAGGAATTCCTTAATTGTTCCATTGTAGTAAATTGCAAGAAAAGGAGAGGAGTTCTTAGTTCATCCTTTAAATTGCTTTTAATAATAGGAACTAACTCCTTTTCGGAAAGAGGATGGGTCATCCCTAAATTTAACTTCATAACATCCCCGAAGAAATCCTCTACAGATTTCTTTGATCTTTCTGACTCCTATGGGAAATCTCTATCTTGAGCTTAGAATCAGCTTCAGAGTCTCTAAACTGAGCCTTAAAGTGCCTTTTAAATGTTTTCCAAGCTAAATGAGGATGGGCAGGGTTTGCATTACAATTATCGTCATACTGACGGATTAGATCCCTGTACTAATACAAAGCATGTCCTCGTAGAAGGAGAGGCAATGCTGCTAACCTGTCTTCATTTGATAGCTTGTGAAATTTAGCATATTCCTCAAAAGCAGCTAAAAACTCTGAGGCATTATCGCTAGACGACCCCATAAAGGCTAACCTTTACGGCGGTTCGATAGGGACTTTTCCCGTCTGAAAAATAGTACTTCTATTTATTAATGAGGGTAGATCCCTAACTAATTTAACCAAATTAGTAGCTATAGCTTTATTTTTTGCTACATTTTGAGCTACGGCATTAGCCTGTGTGGTAGAATTATCTGCCAAAGTTTGGAGTAAAGGTAATAAAGGATCTTAATTCCTCATCAGTAGTATCTGGTCCTAATTGAGGGATTTTTCGAGACGGAGACATGTGAGTTCCGGTTGTTTTGACTCTAGGATTAGGTAAGGTGTTAGCAAAACTAACGCTAGGCTTAACACTTTTGGACGCTGATTTAGGAGGAACAAGGGAATCAATCCCATTTTGAGGAGGGAAATTTGAGGGAGTTGAACTTCCCTTAGGAGCGGGAATGTTCTTATGAGGGAATAGTTGATAGGGAGAAAATCCCAATACTGAAGAGGCTGCAGTCCTCTTTCTCGAATGAGAATCTTCTTCGTCCTTCTCTTCCTCAATGCGAAGAATCCTGTTAAAATTCTCCAAAGGATCATCTGTTCCTGGCGGTGCTAGCGTGTCGCCATCATTTTCCGTAGAGGCAAACAGTTCTTCCTTCGAATTATCTTCCACTTTATTTAACGTAGAACCATCCGCCTCATCCTCAGATGTTCGAGGCGACCTCCATTGTTGTTTATTTTCCGAGTAGGCCATTATTTATTTTAATTTAAATTTACAATAATCAAAATAGTTAACAAGTTCAGTTTATACAAAATAAATAAGTTATCTAAATTCAATAAATTAATAACAAGGATAATTTCATTTTTAATTTAATATTTAAATTAATTATGCTTAAATAAGATTTAATTTAATTTAATTTAATCATTAACCAACGTGAAAGGTGTCCTCCCATTGGATCGAATCCCATTCGACCGAATTCCCAATCGACCAATTTAATCTGAAATATGATATTAAATCCCGCCGTTTGTGCGGTTTCTGTCTATTGGGATTTTTTATTAGGAATATTATTATTACTTATAAGGCTATATAAGTTAATTTAGCGATAGGAACTTTAGTCTCACCGTGGCGCAGTGGAAGAGTATCGGACTACCGTGCGATAGTCCTTCGATCGATTCCCCGAAAGAAAAAGTAAACTACGTAATAATAGTTTCAGGCAACTGATTATTAATTTCATTTGAACTTAATTGCAGTTACGTTAGACAGTGTGGGAAACTATAAAGTAATAAAAAATACTATTGCAATAATTTCCTTGTAGAAAGATATTTTCATTAAATGTTTGATTAATATCTAAATATGTTTAAAATCTAATTTGAAGTATTTTTATTTTCAATGTATCTAAATTTTGTAAACGTTTTTTTACTCTTTATATTTGCATTTCTTTATTCTGTACACTTTAAAGTGAGTCACCGGTTTTCGTGGGGTTTACCCCTTTAGGAGAGAGGACTCTAGCTCCTCGGTGGCCAGGAATGCGAGACTCTCAGTCAAGCGCTAAAAATATCTCCTTATATGGAGTTTTGAAACTTTTAGCTGGGCATTTCTGGCCAATAGGGATGAGCCCAAAATTCACCCACGAAGAACCCTGACTTTCACTTTTTAGTCTCTACTATACCTCGACTCGAGAGGTCCAAATAACCTCTCTGTCCCGCCTGTGGGAAACTTTCGTTTACGAAGAATGTAAATCGTAAATTGACCTAGTATTTTTTACCTTAATAATTAAAGTTAATTTGTTTTATTTCATCTCGTCTCTGCGTACATTCTTGCGTAAATAAGCATTTAGTCCGAACCACACTGGATTTAATTAATTGCCCAAAATTAATTAAAGGCTTTTAGACTTTTTCAGTCGGGTCCAAAAGTCCTACCTCTCCGTTCTCCCGCTTAAGCACCCTGCTTAACATTTCGCCATAACATTTTGGTGCGATAAACCCGGGACGGTGTTTATTTTACGCGAGTAAGTGTAACTCTGAAATATAACTTCGTTAATTAAAAACATGCCTGTGGACCCTGAACTAGCGCGTTTACGCCGAAAACGGGCTCCAATTCGCGCCGCTGTAACTAAAATATGCGCGATGGTGGAAAACGAACTTTTACCGGAAACACTCAACCCTAATATTGAGAAACTTGAAGACGCTCTTCTTCAGTTTGAATTAAGGGAGCCTCAGCTGGAGGCCCTTAACAATCAAATCGAACCGTTTATAGACAATGTAGGAGATCAAGAACAAGAAGAAGAATTTGAATCTGTGACAAAATATTCTGAGGACTTAATCAGATGGAAAGGAGCAACCTCGAGGCGCCTGAAGCATCTTCGAGAACAACAGAACCTATCTATCTTCGCCCCACCCTTCGTGGGACCCTCTACTAGCACAGCACCCTTTCCGCCAAGCCCTAGAACTCCTAACAGCGTCGTGCTAAATCCTGCCGTACCTACTGTGGTACCGCCCAACCCTACAACTTCTACCAGCGGTATACATCATCCTGCTCTATCTAAAACAGGAAGTGCTGCTGGGACATTATCCGCAAGTGGTGTTCGCCTTCCGAAACTTGAAATTGAGCGTTTCAACGGCGATGTGGAGACATGGCTATCTTTTTGGTCTCAATACAAGATCAGCGTACATGACAACAGTAGTCTGCACAAACAAGCTAAGTTTACTTATTTAAAATCGTATTTAGAAGGCGCAGCACGCGTTGCAATCTCGGGAATGCCAGTAACTGACCTTAACTATGACGCGGCCATTAAAATTTTATATGATCGGTTTGGAAATCCAGAAGATATCGCTAGCACGCATATGAACATTTTAACTAATCTCTCGCCTGTTCAACGAGCTAACGATATAGAAGGTCTTAAGAGTCTCTATGACACATGTGAAGTCCAAATTCGCAGCCTTCAATCGTTAGGTGTAGTTACCGGTTCTTATGGGGTTTTGCTATGCCATGTTTTGACTAAAATGTTGCCAGTAGAATTAGTCGTGAATTTTAATAGAATTTATGATAGTAGAGCGTAGTTGTTACATATGTCTCAGGAAGCATTTTACCCGAAATTGCGACTCCCGAAGCAAAAAATGCCCAAAATGCGATAAGAAACACCACGTCACACTCTGTGAAAGAGAAATCGACCAAGATCAAGAAGCAACCGAAAGGCGTAACGAATCTCACAGCTGCAACGTTGGAACTTCAGACGATGACAAACGTATTGTCCTACTTCAGATGGCCCAAGCCTTGGCAAAGAATCCTAAGAATAACTCCACTCAAAGATTACGATGCCTTCTTGATAATGGGAGTCAAATTACTGTTATAAAACAAAGCGTTTCTAGAAATCTCAACCTGCCAATCATCAGTGAAGAAGAATTCAATATTTATCCCTTCGAAGGCGCCATTCCCATTAGCACGAAGAGGAGGAAAGTTCTCGTGGAACTAATCAACGTTTCAGACCCCACGAAACGAATAAAAATCGAAGCCATAGAATCTCCTAGCATCAGCGGCGCGGTTTTCTCCGTTCCAAGCCACGGTGTCGTTGCTAAAATGAAGGAGCGAGGTCTTGAGTTGGTTGACTCCATCACTGAAAACGAGGAAAATAATCACGCATCCTCAATTGATCTTTTAATTGGCTCAGACGAATACTGGGGCATTGTCTATCCTAAGTTCGAGCGCCTTGGACCAAAAATAGTAGCTCAAGACACTGTTTTTGGATGGGTAATTAACGGCCCAGAAAAGGTCACGTCATCCTCTTGTGGAATAAACACGGTGACTATCATGATGGCAAGCTCTGAAAACGAAGATACTACTTCACTATCAAAACAAGTCCGCGCCTTTTGGGAACTAGATTCCATTGGAATCCTAGACTCAAACTCAAACTCTTCGGACGGAAGCGACGTATTGGACCTTTTCAAGAAGACTATAAACTTCAAAGACGGTCGGTATGAGGTCTGTTTCCCATGGAAACCTAACAAAGGTCAACTCGCTAGTAATGTCCAAGTCGCTAAGAAACGAACGAATACAGTTCTAGAGAAACTAAGAAAGAATCCAGTACGGTTCCTCAACTACAATGACGTTATGAAGGATCAGCTCGACGCTGGAGTCATTGAAAGGGTAAAAGGACCAAACTTGAAAGATGAGGAAACTATCTATTATTTACCTCATCGGGACGTCATTCGCGAATCAAGCGAGACCACGAAGGTTCGCATTGTCTACGACGGCTCATCGCACGCAACCAACGTTCCTTCCCTGAACGACTGTCTGGAAACCGGTCCAAACCTAAACCCTGAGATTTTCGACGTGCTCATTCGCTTCCGTGAGGGAAAATTGGCATTCACGGCCGATATCTCCAAAGCCTTCCTCCAAATATCCACATCCGAAGAAGACAGAGACGCTGTACGTTTCTTATGGATAGACGTAAACAACTTAAAGTCGGATCTGGAGACTTACCGAATTACTCGGGTACCATTTGGCATAACGAGCAGTCCTTTCCTGCTATCCGCAACCGTACGACACCATCTCAATGGTTATAATGAAGACTCTGAAACTTGCGAAACAATAGATAGAAGTCTGTACGTGGATGACTTAGTCTTAAGCGTCGACGACGTCAAAAGAGCTTACGAGGTTTCCACTAGAGCAACTGAAATTCTGAAGGAAGCAGGAATGGAACTAAGGAAATTCAAAACCAATTCTCCAGAACTACGAGAACTATGGGGCGCTGAAAGCCCCGAGCTTGGAACTCAACCAACTCAAAGCTTGGCAAAATCAACCACTCTTAAGGTTCTTGGCTTGTCTTGGGACACCAAGAATGATTCTTTGATTTTCGACATGGAAGCGCTGCTGCAATTCCTGCTCACAAAGGAAAACACTAAAAAATGCGTACTTAGCGCTGTCGCCAGAATATTTGATCCTCTCGGAATGCTCGCACCATTCACCATTCGAGCAAAGTTCATGTTTCAAGAACTCTGGCAGAAGGGACTTTCTTGGGACGAAGAACTCCCAAGTGAACTGGCCGTCCTATTTAATCGCTGGTGCGCCGAACTCTCGGATCTCAGAAAATTGAGAATTACGCGTTTCTACTACGCAGACATCGGAGCAACAAAACCAGCAGCGACACAGTTACACGTTTTCGTTGACGCCAGTGAAAAAGGGTATGCAACAGCAGCCTACCTCCGTTTCGAAACCATTGATGGTCAGATTGGAACAGCTCTGGTAGCCTCAAAGACTAGGGTTGCGCCTTTGAAGAAACTCTCCCTTCCCCGCCTTGAACTGATGGGAGCGGTACTTGGTTCAAGACTAGCTAACCATCTTACAGAGACCTTTTCTTTTGCCCTATCAAACGTTAAAATGTGGACAGACTCTACGATCGCCCTACAGTGGATAAAAGGATCAGTCTCTCAATGGAAGCCCTTTGTTTCAAACCGAGTGAGAGACATTCAAACACTAACAAGTCCAGAAAATTGGAACCACTGTAGGAGCAAAGAAAACCCAGCCGACTTGCCTACGAGAGGCAGGACTATTTCTGATCTAGCCACCAACGAACTCTGGTGGAAAGGGCCACCTTGGTTAAGCCTTGAAACCGGAAAACACCCTAAGAAAATCTCAGTCAAAACTGAAATTGATGAAGAAACCAAATTGGAATTACGGAAGTCATTCCAATCAATCTCGCAGGCAATTTGCATAATTACGCCAACCCCTGAACCACTACTCGACTTGAAGAGATTTAGTTCCTGTTTCTTGCTTTCGGTCTATCGTATCACTGCGTATATTTTTCGGTTCATTGATAACTGTCGAAGAGCAAAGGCAGAACGATCCACTGAGAGCCTCAATGCAATGGAGATTATCCGTGCAGAAAAATATTGGATAAAAGGTTCTCAAATGGCCAACCCATCTCAATGAAGTCGCCTATTTACTCTCTCCAACCTTACTTGGACGATGATGGACTTATGTCAGTGGGTGGTCGACTTATCTCAAACTCCCTATCGTACAGAGAGCGTCATCCATGGCTTATTGCGTCTCAACACCCGTTGTCAGAGCTTATCACCTACAACCGACACGAAAGACTCATGCATGCCGGCGTCAACGACACACTTGTCGAGACCAGAGAAGAATTTTGGATCCCTCGAGGACGCCAACTTGTAAAAAGGGTTGTGGATCACTGCTACCATTGCAAATGGACACGTGCTCAAAGAACGGTCGCCGCTATGGCACCCTTACCCTCGTTTCGCACGACTCAGTCACCCGTTTTTGAAATGACGGGGCTTGATTTCGCCGGCCCGTTATCCACCAAGACTGGCGAGAAGTGCTATATAACACTTTTCACTTGCGCCGTGACCAGGGCCATCCATCTTGAACTGGTCCCGGACATGTCCACTGAAGCTTTCCTACTGGCTTTCCGCAGATTCATTGCCCGACGTGGCATAGTAAAATCTATTTACTCGGACAATGCCAAGACGTTCAAACGGGCTGAAGCCGACTTAAAGGCACTCTTACAAAATGTTCGACAACCAGAAGTTTGCAAGTACTTGGGCGAACATAAAATATCATGGAATTACATTGTGGAACGAGCGGCATGGTGGGGCGGTTTTTGGGAGCGTCTTGTCCGATCAGTAAAGAACTGCCTCCGTACGGTCATGGGAAAGGCTCGTCTCACTTATGACGAGATCAATACCCTTTTAACTGAAGCCGAAGCCGTTATAAATTCGCGGCCGGTCACCTACGTTTATCAAGACGCGGGAAAGCCAGTTCCTCTCACCCCCGCCCATTTCCTTGTCGGAGGGCGTCTCACGGCATTACCTTCAAGGTCATTCACTGAAAATGAACCCAATCCAGCTACGCGACAACAACTAACAAAACGCTTCAAATTAAGGCAGAGACTAATGGACAGTTTTTGGTCCAGGTGGAAAAAGGACTACCTCCTTGAGCTACGATCAGCTCACCATCGTTTGGTAAACGACCCCACCAAAGAACTAAAAAAGGACGACGTAGTTCTCATCGAAGAACCTAAACTTCTACGATTATGTTGGCGAATGGCTGTGGTGGAAGAGGCTTATCGTGGACGGGATGGAAACGTTCGATCTTGTCTGCTAAGATTGGCTAATGGTAATAGGCTTAAAAGACCCGTACCCTTCCTTTTCCCTTTAGAACTGAATTAATTTTACTTTGAACGCTTGGTTCAAAAGGGGGGGGGAGCTTGTGTAGAAAGATATTTTCATTAAATGTTTGATTAATATCTAAATATGTTTAAAATCTAATTTGAAGTATTTTTATTTTCAATGTATCTAAATTTTGTAAACGTTTTTTTACTCTTTATATTTGCATTTCTTTATTCTGTACACTTTAAAGTGAGTCACCGGTTTTCGTGGGGTTTACCCCTTTAGGAGAGAGGACTCTAGCTCCTCGGTGGCCAGGAATGCGAGACTCTCAGTCAAGCGCTAAAAATATCTCCTTATATGGAGTTTTGAAACTTTTAGCTGGGCATTTCTGGCCAATAGGGATGAGCCCAAAATTCACCCACGAAGAACCCTGACTTTCACTTTTTAGTCTCTACTATACCTCGACTCGAGAGGTCCAAATAACCTCTCTGTCCCGCCTGTGGGAAACTTTCGTTTACGAAGAATGTAAATCGTAAATTGACCTAGTATTTTTTACCTTAATAATTAAAGTTAATTTGTTTTATTTCATCTCGTCTCTGCGTACATTCTTGCGTAAATAAGCATTTAGTCCGAACCACACTGGATTTAATTAATTGCCCAAAATTAATTAAAGGCTTTTAGACTTTTTCAGTCGGGTCCAAAAGTCCTACCTCTCCGTTCTCCCGCTTAAGCACCCTGCTTAACATTTCGCCATAACAGGCCTTTGAGTATTTGAAATATTTTGCGTAAATTTTATTAAAATTACGGTGATATTTTAGAGGCTTTAGGTTAGGTTAGGTTAGGTTTGGAAGTGGTAGGATAATCGATTTTCCAAAATATTTTTATTTTTATTGAGGTCCTTGCATAATGAAAGCGGGCCTTTTCCAACAAATTATTTTTATAAAGATTCTGGAATAATTAACGCTGCGTTTATTAAGTTCCTTGAACAATAAATATATGCCTTTTCCAAAATATTGATTGTTTTATGGGTCATTTCAGGTTGGCTTTGATTTGGCTCGGTTACAATAGAGGCATCCTTTTAAACTTGGGATTTGACCATCACAGTATCATTATTTATATAGGAAAGTGTATTGATAGACGCAAGCTTAAGGATAAGGATTTTCTTTAAACCAAAAGAGGTTAAATTTAAGATAATAAACCCGCACATTTGGCTATATGCGGTCCAACGGGATTCGGTTCAATGGGACATTCGATCTAATGGGATTCGGCCCAATGGGCCAGCAGCACGTGAAAGCCAAGGCTTAACACCACGTGGGGACGGATATACCGACAATGATAAACGGTTTTTTTACGGGACTGACCGAGGCTTAAGGCCTAGTCTTATCTAGTCTGGTCCCTGTTCGGGCGCCATTTATGTAACCCTCCGTAGAATTTAACTAAAGGAGAATCTCTCGAGGGCTATAAAAATGAATTAAAGACAACTTACTTTAATAATCCAAAAATAGAAGAATATCTTCTAGCTTTTATTGATTTAATCAAAATAACTAAGGGATAAAGATCCCGCAAACTACTACGATAATACAAAACTCCGTCTTTGGAGAGGTTAAATCAAAAAGGAGAGAACTGCTCTCTTCCGAAGCAGTAACTAACTAACTCTGACTTGCAAAAATATCGCAGTAAGGGGAGGAGGAGTATGTAGCATGGAGGCATAACACCCTGCCAGATCCAAGGAGTAGAAACTCCAGGAATCTGGCAGCCATGCTACATCATTCTGCTTCATCTTGAATTTTAATGTTTTATTTATAGGTTGCATAAAGGTGGTGTAAGATTTGTAAGTGCGCCATTCGACTTTTTGCATATTTCGTTCCCTCCTTTTTTATACTTCGGAACACCAACTGTTAAAAGACCAGACAAAACCGCAAATATCCTTCCTGGTATTTCTATAGTATGACATTTGCACTACATTTTAAAGAAAAGAGCGTCACAATTCACTTGCGCGTTTAATAGTAATCATTGATCAAAAATTACTCATTTTGAGCAATTTTCGATATTTTTTCTCTGCATCTCCCATGTTAAATGATATTTACTTTTATTTTTAACCTACCATAAGAATCAAGCTCTTCAGACATTACAAACGTCAAAACACGCTTAAACCTACTACAAGGCTAACTTGGCTACCAGATCGTGCACGCAAAAACTATTTAGTTTGGTGAGATCCTAGAACTCAGTGGAAGTTTGTCACTATGAGCCTTGTGGAATTTTTGCCAAAATATCGGTCTTTTGTAACATAGTGGAGGGGGTCGTCCGGTCTTTCTTTTTAGGCCTACGGTTAGCACGAAGGTGATAGTAACATATCACTTTATCAGCCATCTATCTCCGGGTTTTTACCTTTCTTTGAGAGAAGTACTAGTTGCGCAGTCTTTCACGCTGACGGAAAGACCAATAGCTCAAGACACGAGTTATATATAGACAATACCAGACCAGGGATTGCAGTAAACACCTTCTGAAAGACCTCTATTGTTATTCCATCTAGGCCCGACGATTTTCCCTTAGAGAAACTAGAAATAACTTCCTGGACCTCATTTAAGGTTAACGGTGTTGGGGGGATTAACAACATCATCCTTTATCTGGGTGTGTTGGTAAATCCGTCTCAAATCACTGGAAAAAAAGGTGTCTAATAGGATTTCTGCCGTTTCAGTAAAAGAAGAGGTTAGCGAACCGGTTGGTTTTATTACTTTATCCAATTTGATATTTTAAAGGAGGCTAAAGAGGCTATCTTTACTAGCTGTGGAGCAGAACTCTCGCGACGGTTTAACCCTAGCTTCATTAATAGTGATCTTATAAAGTGCATGAGCCTTATTGTAATTGATTTTCCTAGTTGCTCTAAGTCCTGGGTCACGTGTTTTCTGCATTATTTTCCTAAGGGCCCTTACTTTCTTCCTTTGGATTGCTATTTTCTTATTCCACCAGGGAACCGACCTATGCTTTAATGGTTTCTTTCGTTTTAACTTTGCTTCGCATACCCCGCCTAAGCTTAACATAAATTCACTGATAGACCCTTCTAGTGTTTCAGCGTTGGACTTATCCAGAATGAATCCGAAGGAATTTGTTTCGATTGCTTTAATGAAGCTAACCCAATCCGCAGACTTGGTAACATAACGTTTGTAAGCTATGAGTTCGGGGCACTGTTTGGAGATTTGAAAAAAGAATATACCTATGGTCACTACAAGAGGGGTCTTCACTAACCTCCCAATCTCCAATAAGATTTGAGATGTTACTAGAAGTAATAGTTAAAGTGTTAGTGACATAATTTTCGTCATCCACAAACTTAAAATGGGAAAAACATCCTTGAAAAATCTAGTTTATTATGATATCTTTACTTTTATATTTGGTTTCGTAGCAATTTATAAAATTGCAATCAAAGTATTGTGTTTGGAAAAGGCCTAGTTAAAATTTTGTTTCGTTTGATGACGTAGTAAGGAGAAATTTCCTCTCTTGATGTCGCTCACGTGACGCCTTAAGCCTATTTAATTCAGATTCACGCGGCATTAGTAGACTCGGGTGCTCGCGCTTGGCTTTTCCGCGAGCTGCCGTGACTCCCGTGAGTGACGTATCAAGGAGAAAAACCCGCCAAAAATCTTCTCCGCAAATTTGCTTTTGTCCCCCAAATTTCAAGTTTTCGAAGTGTTTTTCTGTGTTTTCCCTCATATTTAAATATTAATTAAGCATATTTTTGGGATCAGAAGAGTTTAAACTCTCAAAAAAGTAAGGTTTTCTTTAGATTTGAGATAATTTTTAAATCACGTCGCTATTCCTTTAAGTCTATTCAACTCTCGCCGTTACTAGTACTAAAAGTGGGTAGCGAGTTAAGGTCGTTTATGACGTCGAGACCTTAGGCATTGGTGAACTCTATGACAGACTCTCCGCGATCGTCGCAGTGATTGGAACCCCAAAGAGAAAGCTTCGCGTTAAAATCCCCAGCTAAAATGGAGCGCCTTAAAGTTATTATACAGGGCCGATAGGCCCTTGTAGATATAACATGATACCCTTCCGTAATGTTAAAGAAAAAGTCACACCTTTTAGGGTTAGCGTCCCATAGAAAAAGCATTTAAAATTTTTGGTTTTTTTTAACGCAATTGTCATAGGTCATACGTCAAAAAATTACTTTTGGGTCAGAAGTCAGCCTAACCTTATAGCGCGCTTAAAGCTATTTCTTCATTTCGTTCTCGTTGACAACTAGAAGGGCCTAGGTTTATGGGTGCTAAAAAGTTACGTTGACAAATTTCAAATGTTGGCTTTCTTGCTGATTTTCCTAATTTCTTAGCAGTAGACGCTAACAATTTACTTTGGTATTTCATCCGAGCTTGAGCACCTTTATATGTATTTTCTTATTAACTGTAGCACCCTTAATAAGAAATACGGCGTTATCAGGTCGAATTTTCGTCTAGAAAAGTAATTCAGGTGAATAATTAAAGCTAATAGAGGTTTTTATATCATTTAAAGTAAGCTTTTCGACGTTCGTTAAGGCCAAGGCTTAAGTTTTAGTTTGTCTAGGTAATATATAGTGTTTATAGTGTCTTTCCTTTTAAAGATTATAAGAAAGCTACTTTCCAGCACTGTTTTGGATTGGAATTACGAAAATACACAGTCTGCTTCGATTCATGCTAGAGATCCTAACCCTAGGGCCTAGGTTTTACGCTACTTAATACTGTATTCATCATGACTGCTTGTTGGCGCTTCTAGTTTTAAGTAGAAAATGGCATATCTATCCAAATTAATATGGTTTAGAAATCAACGGTAGTGTTTTCACCCTGTGAAGAATTCAACTATAAAATATTACAGGATAGATGAAAAAATGTTCAATGTGTTTTCCCTACGGCAGTTAAAAGAGTGGTGTTTACGTTAGCGCATTGAATTCAACATTCTCATTTGAGGACAGGTATACACGGTTTCATTATTGGTTAATCTCACTAAAATGCTACTAATTGTGAAGGTGTGTGATATAATTCCTGAAACTGAACCAATGTAGAGGACCAGATTATTCGTTAAAACAATTTTGATCCTATTGAATCAGTCATACTGTGATGTTACGTTATCATTTTATAAACTATTTGTTACCAACAGTGGATTGTTTAATTCATAAGTAACAGTGGTACTGGTTAATCCAGGAAGACAGTGTCGTTATATAATTTAAATAGTGAAAAATTTTTCACGTTTACTTCACAGATTCTCTCAACGTAACAACGTTAGAAACGGAGGGTTACGTTGTTTGCTATTTCCACAGTCCACATTGCCGTTTGGTTATTGGTTTAAATTGCTATGAATTGTATAGGTATTTGATTTAATTACTGGTATTCAAGCTAAACTATAGAATAACATCATTCATTAACATATTGTATAAATAATATTTACCACAAACCTAGCACAGGATATGATAAAAATTGAACGCAATGTGTTGGAAAAAATCAAAAACTCCTCTAAACATTAGAATTAAGGTGAATTTATTGTTGAAAGTATTTTTATAAGCTTAATGAGCACTGACGACAAGTTAAATTCAACGTAATTAAGTATAATTAACGTGAAATTAAACCCCAAATCTACATTTTTTGATGAAAACTCAGATAACTCTAAAATGATGTTCTTGATTAAAATTGTATCTACCCAAGCCGTTGGTAAAGCCCCATGTTTTCTCTTTCACACTTAAGCTAATTTAAATTATCTCCAAAGTACCTTAATAGGCGCGAAATTTAAAAGTTTAGCGTAAAATGAGAATTGAAAACTCCACTAAAAATTTCAATTAAGGCGAAGCATACATTTAAACTCATTTTATAACCTAAATGTACACTGCCAAAACACAATCCTACGTTAATTTTAACTCAATTTAATATAATTAACGTGAAATTAAACCAAAATATACATTTTTGGATAAAAGCTCAAATAACTTTTAAATAAACTGTTTAATTATGATTAAAACTACCCAAGCCATTGGTAAAGCCCAATATTTTCTATTTCACACTTAAGTTAATTTAAACTATCTTTAAATACATTAATTGCTGCGAAATTCAAAAGTTTAGGGTACCATAATGATGAATATATGGCAAAAATATTAAACTGCACTAAACATTGCAACTAAATCCACGCTAGATAAACAAGATAAGCCGATAAATTGAACTCAATCAAGTATAATTAATGTGAAAGTTTCGTGTTTTGGGTAAATTCATGGATATCTTATAATTAAACTAACAAATTAAAATTAAAACTACACTTATCTTTCACCCAGCCTCCACTTTCCGGTCTAATTCTTACGATTAATTAAATTGTAATTTAAAAGCATTTTTCCCAAATTGAAAAGGCGCGATATTTAAAAGTTTTGGGGCAAAATAGTGATTGTTCCGCAAGAGTCAAACAGTCACTCCTCTAAAGTTTGCAGTTAGGGAGAATTTCTTTTTCAAACTAGATCGTATAATAAACTGAAATAACACTAGTAAAAGAAGATAAGCCGTTAATTTCAACTTAATAATCATATTTAACGTGAAATTAATCGAAAACAATAGGTTTTTTGGGTAACTATAGATAACCCTTAACTGAAATAATAAAATAAGATCAAACTACGCGAGTTGTTCTTTCAGCCTAACTGTTTTCCTATTTAACACTAAAATTAATTACATTATCACTATAATACATTAATAGGCTCCAAACACAAAATTTTAGGGTAAGGAATGTGTCAAAATGTAACTTTTCTATTTAAATTTTAATATATCATTAACATAGTTCGAAAAATCACCAGCAACAATTTAATCTGGAAACATTCAATGTAACAATGTTGCCAATAAAACAAGGGCGTCTAGCCCATAACTAAGCCACATTGCTAGCCATCTCTCGCTATCGCTAATTCAATAAATTTTCTTCTACTGAAATATCACCTAGCATACCAGTCAAGTGGGGGGAGCAACAGAAAATTTTAAAGCACATTCTTGCGATTAGTCTTGGAATTTGGGCCTCAAATTACAACCTCTAATCTGTTCGGTACACATCAACGTCAACGTAGATGTTCAATGTGATTACCATTGTGGTGCAGGCACTCTTCATCTGCCCATGTCTTGCAATAACTTTTCAAGCAACGAACTCATGACGCAGGAAGTCCAATTAAATGCCTTCAGAGATCTTCTTATCAAGAAAAAGGGTCCCATAATTTGGTTTCCAAGAATGCCCTCCCAAAAATGCACGTTATGAAAGTTTAAGGTACCATCCCTAAAAAGCCTCGTTAGAGAACAGTACCTTTCTAAAAAATAATGGATCGGCTTTAATTAGTTCACGCAAAGGTTTTGCTGTATTACGTAATCCTCGTAAACATCATGCTCAATTTGCCCTGGTTTGAATACACTGGCATTTTGCTAAGAGACGAGACTAATTAAATTCGATTTTAACTGCTACGTAACTACGATTACTTTTCACTACGGCCTTTTTTCTCGGTTCCACAGACAACTCGGACCTTCTTCAAAGTTATTCTCAAAGAAACCTTTATGTTTTCCTTATTTTGTCCAAAGTTTAAGGTTAGGGGTGTTTAAAAATTGGCCAACCACTTTTACAATGGTTTTTTTTACAGTATTTGTGCCTTTTTAACAGACGTATTGTTACAATTGTAACACTACAGACCTTGTATTTCTAATGGGACCAGCAATACCGCAACACTGATCCGAAAAACCAAGATGGTAATTGTTTGGACCTATCGGGTCAGGACATACCGTGGTGTCACGTGTCGAACGTTAAAGCGACCTTTACCACTATACACACCATGACCTGCTCTGGCAAATCTTTGAAAACTCAACTTTGAGGAACTTCCGGTCTCTTTAGATATACAGGGTTTTTCAGTGTCGCAGCTAAATTACAGTAGTTAGTCTCGTTTCCTAGCAAAATGCCAAACTACTCTAACCAGGACAAATTGGACAGCACGTATATTTTGGGTGAAGGTCGCGGTAACGTTCAACTAAAGGCACTGCTTTATGCCGAACGGTCTCCACACCGACAACATTCGGGTGCGAGCACCTTCGTGATTTCGGTAGTGCAAGATCGTGAACGTAGAAGAGACTGTATAGTCTGTAATGAGGATAGAGACTTTGACATCGTAGATAGTTTTGAAGCCAATCTCATGCTAGTAGTAGAGCGGTGGAACATGAAGTTGCACTAAGCCATTCTACTGTTCGTGCCAGTTTACAAGGGCATTACTACCAGCATAATCATATCCCCCTACATCAAGCCTTAACGGCAATACCATTAGTCTTACCATGCGTCACGAGTTTAGTGGTTGCAAATGTAATGAAAAACACGGACAATCCTCTGTAAGAGTGCATCAACCACAATGATAGAAACTTTGAATATTTACGTTGAGTTGTTTACCAAACAGTTTAGAGGTTGCAATTTGAGACCCAGGTTCTAAGAGACTAAGACTAATCGTAGGACTGTGCTTTGATATATTTTGTTGCATTCAGGCATGCAATAAAACATGAATTCTAAACATTTATCTACACCCTGTATAATTTAGTATGAAATCTACCGTTGGCAGTATTGGGGGTTTTACATAAAGGAAGCTGTTTGTCTGATCTCGACATACAGTGTACGAAACAAATATTTTTCTTCCAAATTTCAAATACCGGCGTTTTTAAACTTCTTTTATAAATAAAGTACAACATTATTTGCTTATCGAAATCAATGTTTTTGAATATAAGTTAAATGTAATTAACGATACTTAAGTACTTCTTTAAGCAATTAGAAATAGATCAACCCCAAATGTATGACGGTAAAGCAAAAATAAAATTATTCAAATTTTAATTACAATAAGACTGAAGTAACAGATATTATAAAAAAAGTCTTGGTTTGGACCAAGGCCGAAAAAACAAACGATATATCTGAGGTTTATCATTTGACTGAAGTTTCAGATAATGCAATTGTTTTAGTTATTTTTATCCATTTAATCCTTAATCAATAATATAAAAAAGACTTGGTTTGCCCAAGCCTTAAAAACAAAACGATAAGAGTTTTTCCAGTTGTCTGATGCGCGGATATTATTTTTTTCTATTGAATTTTAAAGACAATCCGTATTTTACTACTCTTTAGAATTTAATTCAATCACCTGATTTTACTGCTCATGGATTAGTTTCCTACAAATTAATTGAAATAAAAAATTACTTATCTCAGATTTTTCAACAATTCCATTTTCCTGAAACATTTTATCATGAATTTTTTTCTTTTCAATGAAGAACGTACTTTAATTTTCAAATAATACTCTCATTAATAATGTATTATATGCGGTCTTTTCGAATACAAAGGGGGCTGTTATCACCTTTCTTATATTTGATAAAGGGGTTCGTTTCCTCTTTAAGCACAGTCACAATTATTGAACTGTGTATATCAGTACTTGTGGGGAAGATTTTAGAAGTGTTGGTTGAGTTGCTATTTAGTTGACAACATTATGAAAACTTGATGTGTTTAAAACCTTTTGAAAGGAAAATTCTCGGAAATTAAAAAAGAAAGAGTCAATTTGATCCCTCAAAATAATAAATGCATGATAAAATGTTTCAGGAAAATAGAATTGTTGTTGAAAAATCTGAGATAAGTAATTTTTAATTTCAATTAATTTGTAGGAAACTAATCCATTAGCAGTAAAATCAGGTGATTGAATTAAATTCTAAAGAGTAGTAAAATACGGATTGTCTTTAAAATTCAATAGAAAAAAATAATATCCGCGCATCAGACAACTGGAAAAACTCTTATCGTTTTGTTTTTAAGGCTTGGGCAAACCAAGTCTTTTTTATATAATATCTGTTCCTTCAGCCTTAATTTGTATTAATCTATTATAAAAATAATAATATGCTTGTCAAACGTCATTAATTCGATGTTCCAGTAAGATGTTCGTGAGCATATTGGCTCACTCCAAGTGCCTCTCATTATTTTATGGGAAAGATTAAAATTTTAAATCATTTCGCAGGGGAGTGGTAAATTAATTCACAATTGATAGGCGGGTGGTAACTTATTTCATATAAAAAGGCGGTTGGTGACTCAATTAAGTTCAGTTGACCTTTTTGTATGGATTTAAAAAAAAGTTATTTCTAAACCACGCGCCAGCACGCGCACATTCATTGAAAGTTTGTTATTTAAGAATTGTCCCTTTCATATACTAGGATTCTTCATCAAAAATATACAACGAGCTTTCCAAGACTCGAACCTGCAATGTTTTGCTTTGAATGCAAACGCGTTATCCATTACGCCACAAGCCCGTACTTCGTAACAAAAAAATTATCCAAGCATAGTATTTATAGGATTATTTTATTTATGTTCAATAAAAGATCTGTAAAAATAAACACCGATCTTGCCAGGACTCGAACCTGCAACCTTTTGCTCCATAGGCAGACGCGTTATCCTATGCGCCACAAACCCGATAAAGGCTAAACAAAATTCTATGCAAACAGTGTAATATATGTAACGGTTTTACCATGATTTATAAATTAATTAAAATAAAATACTTAGACTTAATTGTTCTTAATCAAACTTCAGAAGTTCAACATTCAATAGTTGCTTGATAATTCAAAAGTGTTCCGAACCTTAACTTCGCAGTAGTTTCTGAGTTATTCGATGGAGTGGACCACCAAAAATCCCATGCTTTTTCTATGGGACGCTAAGCCTAAAATCTGTGAATTATTTCTTTAACATTACTGGAGGGTGTGGGTTCTTATCTAGAAGGGCCTACCGGCCCTCTAGAATTAAATTCAATCAACTGATTTTACTGTTAATCGATCCATTCCCTCTAAATTAATTGAAAAAATTACATATCTACGCTTTTTCAAGAACAATTACATTTTCCGAGAACATGTTATCATGAAATTAATTATTTTGAAGGGATTTCGTGTCGTTGCTCACTAACTTGTAAGCACCTTGACGGACATAGTTTTAATTGTTGATGGCTTAACAAATTTTAAAGTTTGCACCAAAAAAGTTTAAATCTGTAGTAAGTTTCTGAGAAGACCGATGTTAGAGAAAATATGATAAAGAACTTTTTTTCTCAAACTAATTTATAATTTAAGGTCGTCTTCTTAAGACAAAGCAACAATGTTTATTCTGTGTGGTTTCGTTTAGTAGGTGGCTCTCAGGAAAAATATGATATCGGTATAAAAATAACCAGCAGTAAGATAAGGGACTAGAATTAAAGTGCCCTAGCATTGGTAATAGAGCCTAGCACTAGTGAACAAATTTGACGATTTTATGCCGCTTCCATCGCCAAGTGAAGAGTTTGGTTACCTCGATACTTCTAGTCCCTTATTTTACTTCTGATATAACCAAAGGTAAGGGTAAAGATTACATGAAAAGAAATACTTCTCAGTACCAATGACTTGTTATATTCATTTTCATGCGGAAATAATATGGGTATACACATTATTCATTACCAGTTATTCGAAGGTCACACTTTACTCCGACCCCCCTTCCTCTATTTTCCCAAAATAAAATTATTTAAAAGCACCAGTGGTTCAAGTGTATTGGTCATCTGAGCCGTCGCAACACACTCAATACCATATAGTTCGAAACCTTTTCACATTAGTGACTCTCCGGACTTTCCCGCCAACCTTAATAACCTAAAACTATAAAACATTCGTGTACATGAATGATTATGGTTGTGGCTTGTCACTCGCTAGCGCCTAAAGGACCGATCACTCAGTGTAATTTGTGTACATTTGTAAGTGAGTAGACCATTTTAGAAATTACATACAGAGAAACTAAAACACAAGGGTGATGCCGCCATTGGGGTCTTCTCTCTCTCTCTCGCCTAGAAGCACCGCTATAGGCAGTGCGAGTTGGCTAGCCTCCTGCCTCTAGTGAACTTTGGCACCGTCTGGCGGTGAGCCTTGGTGCGAGGGAGAATACCCCAATGGTGGCCTCGCCCCTGTGTGTTTTCCGAAATGGTCTCCAAGCGTGCTAAAATGATTACGCGTAATACGTAACCGGTTTACAAGTAGCGCCAACAATGTAGAAAGGGGTGGTGACGTGTCAAATGAAGACTGAGTTATGACCAAGAAATTCTAAAGCACGGAGAGGGAAATTGCAGTGCAATCTTTTCTTCATAGATGCGATAAAAGAAATGTAGCATTTCGATTAAAAATTTACATTTTCCTTTCGAATTATGTCAAAGTTCGCTTGTTCTTTTTAGAAAGTCAATAGAATATTTCAAATATTCTATGTTGATACCTCAACACGTACTCCCTTCAAAATAATTAATTTCATAATAAAATGTTTTCGGAAAATGTAATTGTTCTTGAAAAAGCGTAGATATGTAATTTTTTAAATTAATTTAGAGAGAATGGATCGATTAACAGTAAAATCAGTTGATTGAATTTAATATTGATTAAGGATTAAATGGATAAAAATAACTAAAACAATTGAAATATCTGAACTTCAGTCAAATGATAAACCTCACACATCGTTTGTTTTTTCGGCCTTGGTCCAAACCTAGACGTTTTTTTCATAATTCTAGTATCCCACTTATCTAACTCGCTCTCAAATTCAATTTAGTTGATTTGGTGGTTAGAAATTATCGAAGGAACGCTTTGTTTATGAATTCTAGGAGAGCGGTCGCTATCTTATATAAGAGTTGATACTGCCTCTAATGCTAAAGGAGGGTTCTTTGATTGGCCGTAACTTTTTTCGTATTGTGTTTGCTGTTTTGAAATTTTGCCAGTGAACTAAAAGTTGGGCCCTAATTTTGTGGTTAAAATTTTAAAGAGATCCAACTAATAGTTAATTCTATAAAGAAAAGAGTTGTTAAGGGTGGTTTTAGAATCCGTAAAATCAATCACACATTTGGTGAAAAATACTATATTGTTCCATAGAGATAACATGGGATTTTTTGGAAAAATGACCTTAATTGGGATAGTGTATAAAGAAAACGATTCATTCGTTACGTTTGGAAACCATCTTAAATGAAAGATAACAGTCATAGATGTGTCTTCCTTTAGTTTCATTAAGATAAATTAAGTTTAAGTATTGATTTTTATCATTATTAACACATACTTTGACTTACGTTGTTTAGGGTATTGGAATTACGGCGTTTAACCACTGTTAGAGAAACGCATTTTAGCCCTAATTTTTTATATTGGACTTAAGGCGTTTTTGTCGTGATTCACGCCGTTAGAGGGATATTAAGCAAGAAAAACATGGCGTTTGAGCTCTTGTAGGTGCTTTGCCCGGGTGCTTGTAGGTGTTTGTGGGTACTTGTGGGTGCTTGAAGGTACTTGTGGGTGCTTGTGGGTGCTTGAAGGTACTTGTGGGTGCTTGAAGGTACTTGTGGGTACTTGCCCCGGGTACTTGTGGGTGTTTGTAGGTACTTGTGGGTGCTTGTAGGTACTTGTGGGTGCTTGTAGGTACTTGTGGGTACTTGCCCCGGGTGCTTGTAGGTACTTGCCCCGGGTGCTTGTAGGTACTTGCCCCGGGTGCTTGTAGGTAATTGCCCCGGGTGCTTGTAGGTAATTGCCCCGGGTACTTGTAGGTAATTGCCCCGGGTGCTTGTAGGCACTTGCTCCGGGTGATTGTGGGTACTTGCTCCGGGTGATTGTGGGTACTTGCTCCGGGTGATTGTGGGCACTTGCTCCGGGTGATTGTGGGTACTTGCTCCGGGTGCTTGTGGGTACTTGCTCCGGGTGCTTGTAGGTACTTGCTCCGGGTGCTTGTAGGTACTTGCTCCGGGTGCTTGTAGGTACTTGCTCCGGGTGCTTGTAGGTACTTGCTCCGGGTGCTTGTAGGTACTTGCTCCGGGTGCTTGTAGGTACTTGCTCCGGGTGCTTGTAGGTACTTGCCCCGGGTACTTGTGAGTGCTTTCAGGTACTTGCCCCGGGTGCTTGCTCTGGGTGCTTGTAGGTACTTGCAGGTACTTGCCCCGGGTACTTGTAGGTGCTTTCGAGTGCTTTTAGGTACTTGGCCCGGGTGCTTGTTGGTACTTTGCCTCCTCCATAGGATTAACATTAAACTAAATTTTGGAAGCTCGTAACTCTGGTTATATTAGAGATACGGGGATATCCTTTGATTATGTAATAGTCCTATTTGCCCCTTCCCGCCTTCGTTAACATTTGCTCCATAGGATACTCCAAATACGGGAAAAACCTGGAAAACTCAGGTAAGTATACGGGGAAAAGCCTGGAAATCTCAGGGAAATTTGTTTTCCAAATGTTGTATGAACCTTGTTATGGAACATATGTTATAAACTCATGGTTTTAGTTATATAAAGTTTTACCAAGAAGCGATATCTAGTTTACTAGGGAGAAGGTATAAGATGCCTAGGTATTCGCGCTCCATAGTCCCAGTCCCACTTTCAAAATACAAGGGGGGGGACGTAAAAGGAGGCCGGGCTATTTCGCCTCTCCTCAGTCGGAAAATACGTATATTTCGTCATTCGCGTTGCGTTTACGTGAGTTTTCTGGTCCGTGACCAAATAAGCATTTTTTAAACTGTACATTAGGCCAGCGACTTTCCTGACCTCGTGGACCACTGACCCCCCCTCCGATTTAATTTTTGAACTGGACCAGGCAATTTTTAAACTGGTCATTTGCCCTGTGTCACCGCCTTATTTCCCACGCTGGCGCGAGTTGCTTTGCGTCGTCGAGTGCGTGATGGAGTTGGCTATGCCTGGAGTTCCAACCTTGAAGGAGAGAGGAATGGAGTGGAAACCCCCATACCCATAGCGTTGCCTGTGTACCCCCACCTACGGCAACATAGTCCTCCCAGCATCCTCAGCGGTTGGGTAGGGTCGTACTAGACGAAATTGTAAAGGGCGCTCCCTCTATCTTCAAAATAGAAGCTAGTTCTCATACAAATAAAATGGCGCTACGCGGCAGCACTTAGCAATCGCCTACCGAAGGGTAGGGGCGTACATTGGGAGAGATACGGTGCCGCAGGTCGTCCATCTTCGTTTTCAATCCATCTCAACTTCCTTATCCCTGTCCCAACCCCCGAGACTTCCAACCACTAGCATAGCCCACTCGATCACGCTCTCTTTTCCCCGGCTACATATTTTGAAGATGGCACTTTTTAGGCGTATTAACAATCTTGTATCATCTTTGTGAACATTTAGGGTAGCCCTGACTATATTACGTTTAAGGTTTTAAGCTTAATATCAAACAGACGTTAGTTTCTGCGACAAAAAAGTTTGAAATTGACAATGTCGGATCGTCTTTATGAAGTTTTAAGGATATCCGAATTTCATATTGGGCTTATGACAATTTTGAGCTAAATGTTAAACGGACATAAATCAGCATTTTTAAAAATTTTGTAAAATTGTCAATTTGGACCTATTTCTGGAATCTTTAGGGGGGCGCCTCGCGTTTCAATAAATGATTGTAAAAAATTGTATTATGTTAATTACAATAAGAATACAAACTTTTATTGATTTAGGTTTTTTTTGAAGTATCATTATAAATAAATGTCTGATTGAGGTAAATTTATGGTCCCCTTTATATATGTTTCTGCTTAGTGCAGATTTTGAAAATGTAAAAGTTTCTTAACATTCTTAATTAAAATGAAGACTGAAGGAACAGATATTAATCAAAAATGTCTTGATTAGAATCAAAACCTAATAAGTATCGATAAGACTGAGGCTATCACTTGTCTGAAGGATCAGATATTAATTTTTCTTTTTAATTGAAACTTAAATGCATGGTTAAGAAAAAACAACGTTCCATTACCGTTTTCCGTTGAAATAAATTATTTTACTGGTAATCAATTTCAAAAACTTACTTATCTCGGCTTTTCGACCACAATTCCATTCCCCGAAAACATTTTATCATTACATTAATTACTTTTGGGAGATAACGTGTCAAAATTACCTATAAAACAATAAAAAAACTGTAATAGCGGTCTTTTTAGCCATGACAACAACCTTTTAAAAGTTACAAGGACTATATAACCCTTTCGAGACTAACAGGACCTGAGCAAACTGCTACTAGTACGACCAGGGAGAATTGATGTAAACTGGAGTTGAAATTTCATCATGTGCGACCTGCGACCCTGAAACTCTCCCATAGTCCCAGTGTGTGTAGAACATAATTTTTTCGCTGTTATCTGCCAAAATCAATCTTTCTAGGTACTCCCGCCTCCTCACTTGAATTTTTCATGATATATTAAGGTTTGAACGAACAAAATTCTAGATTACTATTTTCTTTACCATGTCCCTCTGCTACCTAGAAGCAAACTTTCCTCTCTTTTTGCTGCTCATTACCGGGGCCATTCCCTTGAGTTTCTGTTCGTTATAAATACTATCATGAGTTTATTTATTTCAAACCAAAATATAAAAAAATGGATTCTTTTTCCTTCTGTGCTACTTAGAATTTACAAATGTACATAACGTTGTGCCGTGCCATATCAATTAGTCTCTAACCATTGTTAGAAACTAGAGAGTGAAATTGGGCAGTAACACTGATCATGCCCTGAACTATGGGAAAGAACAAAACGACGGTTGACTAAAGTACACTTGATATTACATCATTTTGCAAAACCGCGAGTAAAAATCTTACTGTCCCTATTGAATTTGGCGCCATTGGGTTTAGAATAATTAAAATGTTCCACTGCGAAGCGTGCCGGTATCGAATGAGGATGTTACGTTTTTTAGGAACCTTTTAAAACGCAAAACCATACATGTACTCTCCCAACAGTAATTAATGTAATGATAAAATGTTTTCGGGGAATGGAATTGTGGTCGAAAAGCCGAGATAAGTAAATTTTTGGAATTGATTACCAGTAAAATAATTAATTTCAACGGAAAACGGTAATGGAACGTTGTTTTTTCTTAAGCATGCATTTAAGTTTCAATTAAAAATAAAAGTTAATATCTGATCCTTCAGACAAGTGATAACATTTTCCAAAATGACGTAATGTTATTGAGGAAGTAAATGAAGATGAAAAAATAATTTGTAATAGGTGTAATATTATATCGGAACTGAATAAACGTAAACATAAATTTATTTTGGAAAAGGTGTAATATTATTTCAGAAACTAAATAAATGTGAACAACACTTTTTTGGAAAAGGCATAATATTGTTTGGGAATTGGAAGTAACTGACGATAAATAACAATATTTTAGAAAGGCATAACATTATTTTCAAAATATTTGGAAACTAACCTATTCAAACTGACCAACAACCTTACACAAATTAACAAGAAAATTTACATATAGTCAAACTGAAAGGTGATATTGAATGTCAGTGAGACCACTAATTAACAATTCCAATCAAAAATAATTTCACATAACTCACTTTTCTCCATTATTTTAACTAATAGCTTATTATTATAATATTGGCCTATTTTCCCCCTGAACTGATTTAAAGTCAAGGTGCCAATTAAAAATAAGTCCAATTAAAATTTAATATTATTTATTATTTAAAACCTTATTGCTTACTGTATCTACAAGGACAGAAGCGGAAAAAATTTACTTTAGCTCGCTCATTTTAAATACAGTTTTTTCATTTTCTTGGAGGTAAATTAAATGATAAATACATACATTTAAGTTGCGGAAACTAGTTTAATCAATATTTTCATGGCTTTCATCATCCATATTTGCAGAGTTTAACGGAAGGATTTCTTCTTTAGTGTTAAACGGATTATACAGTTCCCAGGGCATTTAAAAAAAGTTATGATTGGGTCTAATGATTTGGTCGTACACAACTTCATGAACATATATTTCGCCATACGTGATGGGAAATAATGTTTATTTCTAGTGGACAAACAACAAAATGAGTAAGCAATATTATATGGAATGAGCGATATCCATCAAATGTAAAGTTATAAAATGACCTTGTTTCTGGATACATTGAAGCCTTTGCGGCTCTCCACGAGGACTCAATGCTATTAGTGTGAATTTTTGTTTGCATCGACAATATCAACAAATTGCACCGAATGATTAACCTTCAAGTTTTTATAATCTTCAGTTTCGAGGCAATAAGCTTTCCAAAAATCAGAAATAATAGTTGTTCCGGGTAAAATCCAATCTATATCTATATAAATTAAAGTCCTGACTGACTGACTGATAATCAACGCCCAGCCCAAACCGCTTGCCCTAGAAGGCTGAAAATTTGCAGGAACGTTACTCATAAGTAGTAGGCGCGTACTAAGAAAGATTTTTCCAATCCGCCGCCATCTTAAAAAAATGGCGCCCAGAAATGTAAAAGTTCTTCTCTATGTAACAGAGTCCGCGCTTTTCAACCGATTTTGAAAACATTTAGTATACTGGTTTCCTTTAACCTATAGACGGGCTGGTCTTTTGGGTTCAATTTTTTGCCGAGTGCCTTTGCCCCCAGGGTGCTACAAAAATATTGGTCATCAGTAAAATCTACCCATTCTTTATATCATTTTGATGGAAGTTCTTATTACAAGCGAGCGACGCCGCGGGTAACAGCTAGTCCTTTATAACACCCAAAAGAGTTTCACCATCCATCTTATCTACAGGGACCATAAAAACCCGACCAGTTCCACATTCGTAGCCACCAAATACCTTAAAATTTCTAATAATATATAACCTAACCCAACCTAATCTAACCTATAGGGAATGACATACCCACTGGCCGTTGACTATATGTCACCGATAATACTTTCATTTGCCAAACTTCGATTCATCAATTTGCACTACAATGCCTTCTCCTCCAAATTTCTCTTTCTTAAGAATCATGGAATCGTACACAACTTCTCTACAAAAGGATGACCAATCGATCATAGTGCTAGACGAACTAATGCCAACCTGTTTCTTAAATGACGACCTAATCTAACCTTAAGCACACCTGTGGCCGTATTCTGCTCATTCAAATTAACGTACGGCAGAATAGCCACAGGCCAAACCTAATGTGAACCTACTCTGAAACTAACTTACCTATAATATGAATTGCAACATTATCTACCCAAAGATTAAACATGGCCATTAGCAAATGATCTGTTCGGATCCATAAATTGATTAAAGTCTATAATGATGTTATCATAAATGGTGTATTTAGCCTGTTGACCTTTGATTTCATTTGAGGGAATTGCAACTTTCAGGACACTTAAAATGTGGTTCCTCTGGAATAAGGCCCTAAGACTGGAGTTTGGTCATGAAATTCTCACTTCGTGATATCTCGTAAATTATAGTCAAATTTAATGACTCAGTCATTTTCGCGTTTCATATAAATTCAGTATTTTCTATCGCTAGTTTGACTTTCAAGTAAAATCCAACATAACCAAATAACATTTTTTCGGATAAGTTGCAACAAAAAATTGAGCTTAACTAATTCAAATTTCACGCGGACTTAATTTCATATTGGATTGGTTCAGTTTAGTTTCATAATAATTCGGTACATCTGGGAACTGGGATACTTCTTCGCGTTGGTCATCCACCACCATGAAAATATTGATTAAAATAGTATCCGCACAACTTACATTTCTTGGAGGTGACAATAAACATGCTTACTAGTAATAATTTTAAAAGGTACCAATATTTTGAGAAAAAACGTACAAAATTTAGTAATATTTTGGAAAAGGGTAAATTTATGCTGTTGAAAAAATTGCTAATAACAAAAATAGCCGCTCAGGGAATTAGGGAATGAGAGGGAATAAATTACAAAAAAACATGGAAAATATTGATTTAAATTAGTTTCCGCACCTTAAATGTATTTAATTATCATATAATTGACCTCGAAGAAATGATATTTATTGAAAAAACGGTACATATAATGAGCAAGCTAAAGTAAAGTTTTGCCACAGAAGCTAAGGCTTCTGATGATCTTATTGATATGGTTTTGTTGAGAAAATATAATTTCCCTTTCAAGAAAATACAACAAGTATCCTTTAAGTTATGTTCAAGAACAACGTTGCAATTACAGTTCAGTAAATAAAATCTAAAGGTAAAATGACTTCTAACAATTACATTATTATAATACATTATCTAGCAGAAATGTTACTTTTATTTATAATTTGTGCGGTCAATTTGTTATCACCTTTCCCGTGAGAAGTCGCTAGGAACAATACAAAGTTTTTATACCGGCACTTTAAAAACCATTTTGTTTTTTCTTCTAGATTGTAATTCAAGAAAAGCGATAAAAATATATCGCTTGCTTATGTTTTCCTTATATGTTGTTTTAAACACCAAGGGGTGCATTAGTAGCGAATATACAATATCTGCTGCATCTCACCGTTTCTCGCGCTTTTATTGACTACGTTCAGCTAGGCCTATCAGAAACAAACGTGGTTAAATGGCAGGTCAGTGGTACCAAAGTGAGATAATAATGCGGTAGAAAACCGATGCATTTTTGAAATTTTACGAGGATGGAACCAGGACTTTTTGGTAAATTATTGCGATTAGTTGGGCCTCATCTGCAAAAGAATCCACCTGGTCGAAAACCAATATCACCCGAAGAAAGACTTTTACTAACTCTACAGTAAACTTAATATAAAAGTAGATTATTCGCTGTCATCGTGACCATGAACTTGAATGTAATTTGATGCTATCAATTACAGTTTTTTGGCAACTTGAGATGGGTTTGATACAATGGTATACGCCTTTCGTCTTGGAAAAACGAAAACCCATAATATCATTAAAGAGACGTGTGAGATCCTTTGGATGGTTTTTCAGCCTTTGTATTAAAGGGTAATATTTATAGCTAGTTTCTACGTCACTTTGGGTAATGTTGCTATTTATCATGTAATTTTAATTGTAGCAACCAAATGAAACGTCTTGGAGAATGGCTGAAGCAGAATTTTCCTCAATATGAAATTATATTTAATAAGATGGCTATTTTGGCAGTTTCAACTCCATTGTTTTGATAGCAGTGGTAGATGCGAAATACAGGTTTCTTGTCGTATATGTCGGTGGCTATGGATCCCACTCCGCTGGAGGCATTTTCAGGTCTTCTACATTTGAACAAGCTGTGGAAAATAACAAAGCTGGATTTCCACATCCAGTCATTCTGCCAAATTGAAATATAATTTCCCCTTATGTGCTTATCGGAAATGATGCCTTCCAACTGGTGACCAATTTTATGAAGCCTTATTCTCGAGAAGGCCGTCTTACAACGTCTCAAATAATTTTCAATTATCGGCTAAGTAGAGCCAGTACATTTCTAATTCTTTATCTACCCCTTTGTAAAAGCTCATTGCGATATTCTGTAAAATAAGCCTGTCGAGCATAACCAATTGCTATGTTCTAGAATTAATTTCAAAATAATTTTTTAATATTTTTTGTTATAGGAGGTGTAGTGAGAACGCCTTTGGTATTTTGGCTACTCGTTGGAGAGTGTTCAGAAGGCCGCTTATGTTGAAGCCATACAATGATGACAAAGTAATCAAAGCCTGCGTGGTGCTACACAACTTCATGATGATGGAAGAAGAAATTCTGGTTAAAAAACATTACTGCCCAAATGACTTTGCTAATGCCATAGATAACGAAACTGGGCAAGTTGAAAATGGCATAAGCAATTAAAGAATTATCCAGCTAACAGATTTCTAAACCCAGGGGCCACAATCGCAAGAAATTATAGTCGACAAGTCGCTGCAATCAGAGACAATTACGCGAAATACTTTGAAGGGCCTGGCAGCGTTGATCGGCAATGGGATTTGAAGGGTGAAAATAGACCAGACACGTAAAACAATGAAATGAAGTGAATTTTTATTTGCTATGTAAGAAATTAAATAAAGAGCTTGGATTTTAATCACTGTCTTCGATGAATTTTAGAATAGTGTTTATGACTTCTTGTTCGCATCGGCGCTCTTTTTTATTTTGTTGCCATCTATGATGGGTCAAAATATTACGGACATCCATTTATGAGACATGAAACGGAAAATTAGCTCCGCCTTCGTCGTCGCATTTTTTCGTCATCAGCTCCGCCTTCGTCGTCGTCTCGCCTTCGCCCTCTTTAAACTACAGTCCCCTATCACAAGCGACTTTGTCGCCATCTATGATGGAGTCAAAATATTACGGAGCTTCGTTAGGTTGTGGTAAGTGGGTTCGAGTCCAACTGCGGGAGATTTTATTATTTTCTTTAAAAATAGTTATTAAATTATTTAAATATTTTCTTAATTTCACTAAGTAAAAAATTATTTGAACATTCATGTAAATTCACTAATTATTATACAGAAGAAAAACTATTAAAACTAGCTACTCTCAAATCTTAATGCAATTTCAACATTGAGATAAGCGATAATTTTACTTATTTTACCTATTTTCAAACATAACTGATTCTTGTTTAGCACTGTAGAAAACTTAAGCTCTAAGCGTTGGGGAAATATTAATTAGCCATGTTACTGTATATAAGTAAGGCATTAATTATACAGTGCCTAAATATAGTTTTTATTATAATTATCCTTTGCTATTATATCAATATGGAGTTCATTATACATTGCTAAAATACATTAGAAAGCGCGACAGAATTGTAAGGGTTTCCCTCGAAACCTCTTGTTAGATTCTACATCTCTTAACAGACTCGAAGCGTAGTCTGCAAATGTCGTTGCACTGTCATCTGGCTTGTTTAATTCTCTACATACATCACTTTGATTGTAATCATAATATTATTTGAAGTTTAAATTATGTAAACATACTTGTTGCAATGTGCTAAAGCTTCTGGCACAGAAGATGGGGAATTGAAGGACATTCCATCTTTTTCTTAGGAGGCCTCTCTGCTCTTTCGTGCATAACTATTCTTTTTAAAATACTTATGCTCTCGCCTGAAGTCTTGGATTCGTCCTATGTGTCAACCGATGGTTTTGACGTCCCAGGAGACGGGTTATCTAAGTCTATGATTGGAGAATTTAGGCCTTTCCTTGTATCTTCTGGTTCTGAAATTAACTGATTAATTCTAAATTCTTTTCCCATAAATGAGCAAGAAAATGATCCTCTTGATTCTTCTGGTAATTCTTCTACATTGTTGCATGAATTTTCTTCCGTATCAGTTCCCGACGACAAGAAATTTGAAGACGTACTATTTACAAGACACACGCATTGATATCCTTTTTGAATTGTAGATAATGCCATAATGCCATTTCTCTTACTCTCTTCTTTAAACTACATCTTTCAAAAATAAAAATGTTTTGAAGAACGGCAAATTCACGGAATCAAAAAAAAGATTCACCAATTTCTTGGCCACTCTTTGAAGCGGTAACAGTGTGGTAATGGTTCCGAAACTGATCAAATAGTCTTCCCTCTTTTTTTGCATTCGTCATCTAAAAACAATGGTCAGTCATTTGTTTTTAATCGTGAAATAAAATATTGATCATATTTATGGTGTTCTTGCTTTTCAAGTTCATTATCTTGGCTATTTCTATCAATGATTCTTCTGTTAAGTCTTTATTTTTGTATTATGCTAGGCCTTGGTTCCATAAATCAGGTTAACTTCTCACTAAAGCAATAAGTACCTCTTTTTCTTCAGTTGCAGCTTTTTTAGTAGTTTCTCTTTCCAATTTTAACAATTCTTTCAGTTCCTTTTTAGTGGGAATTTTGAACTTAATATTAACAAATTACACAAATCCAACTGACACAAGATAAACCAGCTCCTTGGCGTCTTGCAGATGATTGTTGTCGAGAGAGATAATCGGATGTATCTTCCCAATTCTATTGGCACGCTTCTATTGTCCGACTCGGAGTAACGTCAGGTATTTTAATTCTTCCATCGCGAGTGAAAATCAGAAAGCTCACGCAAATATCTACCAAGGATAGATATTTGTTTGACCGAAAATTGAAGCTTGAGGCTCGAACTAAAGTAACGGCTTAAGCTATCGCTTTTGCGTTTTGCTTTGACTTTTCACGCAAAAGCTTGCTTTTTTGACCAAAAATGCGTGATTGAAAACGGGCCTTTACGCGACTTACTGAACGATTGATGTTGTTCAAAACTGAAGCTAGTGCATGTGACAAGCAAAGTTCTAAGTTAACATCGCACAAATTGCAATGCTAGTTGGTACGTGGAAAAATTTTCCATTTGAAAAGGCAGATATACTCAGCTTGTCATGCAAAGTGCATCATGCTTATTGAAGAATTCCAAAGTTTTTCCGAGAAACTGCAAGAAATTGGATTATTAAATAGTGACAATTTTGTCGAAATTATTGGTAGAAAAAGGCTTCACAACAGTCCTACCGAAGCGTTTTATTGAGAGACTTCATAGTTTCCTTTGGGGAATCATGGCAAAATAAGGAAAACCGATGACTGTGAAAAGCGATATGGAAAAGTACTGCAATTTGACGAAAATAGAACTTTCAAAATGATTCTAAGAGAAAAGTCAAATAGCGTGGAGCTACGTAATGAATTTACGGGTTGATAAAAATGGCAATTTCCTAGACATAAAAGTGCCAGACGGTGCGTTTGTCATTGAACGTCTTTCTGTGGAAGAGGTTGTTGCTTTTGAGCGAAATTGTGTTGTTTGCCTTTGCTTGTGACTTGTGGGACATGTTTCTTTGTATACCCAGTGTAGTTAACGTGTTGAGAAGAATGTTCTGAGTTTAAGTGTTTCATGTCTATAGAATCCCTGGCAGTGGTTAAAATGTTGACGGCTAGGTTGATAGCCTTGGTCAGCGTGAGTTGGTCTTCCTCTAATAAACGCTTCTGCATTTGTTCGTTTTTGTATACCACATACTAAACGGTCCCGAAGCATTGTATCAAGATTAGCGCCGAAGTTGCAATGTTCGGAAAGTCGTTTAAGCTCCGCTATGTAGTTTTGTACCGTTTCGTTTGGTTCCCGGTTGCGGTTGTAAAATTTGAAACGCTGTGTGATCTCCCTTGGTTTTGCATCGTAGTGTTGTGTGAGGGCTTGTATTAGCCCGTTGAAAGGCTTTGTGGAGGGTTTGTCAGGTACCATCAAGGCTCGTAACTTTTTATTCTAGGAGAGCGGTAGCTCTCTTAGATAAGACTTCATACTGCTCTTAATGTATAAGGAGGGTTTTTTGTTTGGATGTAGTTTTTTTGTATTGCACTTATTGGTTCGAAAACATTCCACAGAACTACAATTCGGGCCATCAATATGTGGTTAAAGTTTCAAAAAGATCCCATTTGTTTATTTTTCAAAAAATAAAGTTGCTAAGGGTGGTTTTCATTTCCATAAAATTAATCAGCCCTTTTGGTGGAAATGTTAAATTTTCCCATAGAAATAACATGTAGTTTTTCTCAAATTTAGCCATTTTGTCGCAACCCTTTTGAAATGAAATATTCGCTTGTTACGTTTGGGAACGGTTTTTTTAATTTTTTTTATCAAAATATAAACCTTTTTCTAGGACCATTTTTAAGGTTTTTGAGAACAATTAAGTTTAAGTGTTAAATTTCATGTTTTTACCTCTCCGAGTGACGATGACGTCACGGAGAGGTATTACACCGGCCATATCTGTCTGTGTGTCTGTCTGTCAGACCCCACGTGACCGCGTTCGCAGTTTACAAATCGGAGCAAACAAATACCCGATTTCCGGAACGCGTTCGCGGTTCACGGAAATTTGGCCATTCATCTACCAACACCTGTCTTTACTAACTGGCTTCTAAGGACCACAATCTGCTAGTCTTTGTCCATCCCACATGGACACTAGCCTGTACTTGCTAGCTTCTAAGCACTACCATCTTCTGTTCTTCGTCAATCCCACATTGACACCAGCTTCTATGCACCACCATCTTCTGTTCTCCGTCAATTCCACATTGACACCAGCTTCTAAGCAGCACCATCTTCAGGTCTTTGTCCATTCCGGCTTCTTCTCCATCGTTATCGTTTGGTTTTAAGATATACGCGGCGATCGGCTAGGGTTACGAGAAACGTCTAGCCTCCCAATGGCTGGGCTTCCACCATCGGTTCACGCGAATGCGTTTTTATTTATTATTATAATGGCAACGAATCGTATATATACCCCAAAATTTGAAGAAAGCAGCAAGAGGGGTACCCTTCACTTTAAACGTCAATATTAGCAAAGTTTCGAAAGATAATAGGAACAACTTTATTTTAAACGATTTAACTATTTCTAAAGTTATTTACTGGCGATTAAAATAATTGATATCATTTATATTTAATTAATTATTTAAGATAAACTTAATTCTATGTAATGACACAAGTGAGAGTATATATAGAACGAGTAATGAAGATTGCATCCGAATCGAAACACTACACGCACATCCAAGTTAATATAAAGCGAGTAGGATGATAAGATCTCTTACAAAAAGATAACATTTCCTTTTTGCAGAATATTAAATGGAAATATTTTAAATATTTTTCGGCATTACGATTCTTTAAGTAGTTGTGTAGCTATGAAGCTCTGTTTCATCTTTATATTCCAAGAACATCTTTTGATATTAACACTTCAAATTTGGTGTTTACTTTTTAATTCAGCTTTACTACATTTATATATACTGTAAACGCATTTTTTAAATTCATTAGATAATATGGATGTTAATATTACATTTATCCACAAGTGTTGAAACGATTGGGTCTGTGAAATAAGATACCCTAGATTTAAACTAGAAATGACCTTGTTTCGCCTCCTCTTATAGGAGGTGTTAATGGGTCAGAGTGAGCCGAAAGTTAAATACACCCTTCAGTGATACATTTTAGGTCCTCATTAGAATTATTGAGGATACAAAGGAATTTGTTAAACGCTTAAGCCTTTGCTAAAGACCTTGGCAATATTTCGCCAATTTGAACTATGTATTTCCGGTTTTTCTCATTGGCTGGTGGACATTTGTTTAGAGAGTAAATTCTTCTCGGCTCGGAGAGGTTTATTTTGGTTTCCCAACTTGTTTAATCATGCTCTGACTTACGTTGTTGCACCCTATGTGTCATACTGTTGGACTTACGGCGTTTTACCGGGGATAAAGCCGAAAAGAAAGCCACTCTTGCACTTACGCTGTTTTACCGCGGACTTTTATCTGATTTTACTCTCTTTCGTTGCAAAAACTGAATGATTTTACGTAATTAGACTAGAATAACGGTTACAGGTAATTAAGCTAGATTAACGATTACAGGTAATTAAGGTAGATTAGCGATTACAGGTAAATAAGCTAGATTAGCGATTACAAATAATTAAGCTAGATTAGCGATTACAGGTAATTAAGCTTGATTAGCGATTACAGATAATTAACCTAGGTTAGCGATTACAAATAATTAACCTAGATTAGCGATTACAGGTAATTAAGCTAGATTAATGACTACAGGTAATTCAGCTGGATTAGCGATTACAGCTAATTAAGCTGGATTAGCGATTACAACTAATTAAGCTGGATTAGCGATTATTGCTAATTAAGCTGGATTAGTGATTATTGCTAATTAAGCTGGATTAGTGATTATTGCTAATTAAGCTGGATTATCGATTACAGGTAATTAAGCTGGATTATCGATTACAGGTAATTAAGCTAGATTAGAGATTACAAATAATTATGCTAGATTAGCGACTACAAATAATTATGCTAGATTAGCGATTACAAATAATTATGCTAGATTAGCGATTACAAATAATTATGCTAGATTAGCGATTACAAATAATTATGCTAGATTAGCGATTACAAATAATTATGCTAGATTAGCGATTACAGCTAATTAAGCTAGATTAGAGATTACAAATAATTAAGCTAGATTAACGATTACAGCTAATTAAGCTAGATTAACGAATACAGCTAATTAAGCTAGATTAGCGATTACAAATAATTAAGCTAGATTAGCGATTACAGCTAATTAAGCTGGATTAGCGATTACAACTAATTAAGCTGGATTAGCGATTATTGCTAATTAAGCTGGATTAGTGATTATTGCTAATTAAGCTGGATTATCGATTACAGGTAATTAGGCTAGATAAACGATTACAAATAATTATGCTAGATTAGCGATTACAAATAATTATGCTAGATTAGCGATTACAAATAATTATGCTAGATTAGCGATTACAAATAATTATGCTAGATTAGCGATTACAAATAATTATGCTAGATTAGCGATTACAGCTAATTAAGCTAGATTAGCGATTACAGCTAATTAAGCTGGATTAATGACTACAGGTAATTAAGCTGGATTAGCGATTACAGCTAATTAAGCTGGATTAGCGATTACAACTAATTAAGCTGGATTAGCGATTATTGCTAATTAAGCTGGATTAGCGATTATTGCTAATTAAGCTGGATTAGTGATTACAGGTAATTAAGCTTTATTATCGATTACAGCTAATTAAGCAGGATTATCGATTTCTGCTAATTAAGCTGGATTAGCGATTACTGCTAATTAAGCTGGATTAGCGATTACAGCTAATTAAGCTGGATTATCGATTACAGCTAATTAAGCTGGATTATCGATTACAGCTAATTAAGCTGGATTATCGATTACAGCTAATTAAGCTGGATTATCGATTACAGCTAATTAAGCTGGATTAGCGATTACAGCTAATTAAGACGGATTAGCGATTACAGCTAATTAAGCTAGATTAGCGATTACAGCTAATTAAGCTATATTAGCGATTACAGCTAATTATGCTAGATTAGCGATTACAGCTAATGAAGCTGGATTAACGATTACAGCAAATTATGCTAGATTAGCGATTACAGCTAATTAAGCTAGATTAGCGATTACAGGTAATTAAGCTAGATTAGCGATTACAAATAATTAAGGTAGATTAACGATTACAGCTAATTAAGCTAGATTAACGAATACAGCTAATTAGGCTAGATTAGCGATTACAAATAATTAAGCTAGATTAGCGATTACAAATAATTAAGCTAGATTAGCGATTACAAATAATTAAGCTAGATTAGCGATTACAGCTAATTATGCTAGATTAGCGATTACAGCTAATTAAGCTAGATTAGCGATTACAGCTAATTAAGCTAGATTAGCGATTACAGCTAATTAAGCTGGATTAGCGATTACAGCTAATAAAGCTGGATAGCGATTACAACCAATAAAGCTGGATTAGCGATTACAGCTAATAAAGCTGGATAGCGATTACAACCAATTAAGCTGGATTAGCGATTATTGCTAATTAAGCTGGATTAGTGATTACAGGTAATTAAGCTGGATTATCGAATACAGCTAATTAAGCTGGATTATCGATTACAGTTAATTAAGCTGGATTATCGATTACAGCTAATTAAGCTGGATTATCGATTACAGCTAATTAAGCTGGATTATCGATTACAGCTAATTAAGCTGGATTATCGATTACAGTTAATTAAGCTGGATTATCGATTACAGCTAATTAAGCTGGATTATCGATTACAGCTAATTAAGCTGGATTATCGATTACAGCTAATTAAGCTGGATTATCGATTACTGCTAAATAAGCTGGATTAGCGATTACTGCTAATTAAGCTGGATTAGCGATTACAGCTAATTAAGCTGGATTAGCGATTACAGCTAATTATGCTAGATTAGCGATTACAGCTAATTATGCTAGATTAGCGATTACAGCTAATTATGCTAGATTAGCGATTACAGCTAATGAAGCTGGATTAGCGATTACAGCTAATGAAGCTGGATTAGCGATTACAGCAAATTAAGCTGGATTAGCGATTACAGCAAATTAAGCTAGATTAGCGATTACAGCTAATTAAGCTAGTTTAGCGATTACAGCTAATTAAGCTAGTTTAGCGATTACAGCTAATTAAGCTAGTTTAGCGATTACAGCTAATTAAGCTAGATTAGCGATTACAGCTAATTAAGCTAGATTAGCGATTACAGCTAATTAAGCTAGATTAGCGATTACAGCTAATTAAGCTAGATTAGCGATTACAGCTAATTAAGCTAGATTAGCGATTACAGCTAATTAAGCTAGATTAGCGATTACAGCTAATTAATCCAGATTAGCGATTACAGCTGATTAAGCTAGATTAGCGATTACAGCTAATTAAGCTAGATTAGCGATTACAGCTAATTAATCCAGATTAGCGGTTACAGCTAATTAATCCAGATTAGCGATTACAGCTCAAGTAGTGAGGATTGATGTTATGTAATAGATGCTTGGTCAGTTCAAAAGCTTTAACTTATGAAAGTGCAACGCTCTAAAACGTTTTCTCTCCTATGGTTTCTAAACTATTTTAATTAATATTAAGACTGAAGTAACAGATATTAATAAAAACGGTCTTTGTAGACAAAGACGGGAAAAAGTAAGAGATAAGTTTAGAAAATTAAATGCCTGAAGTAACATTTATTCAATTTCTACTTTTGAACACATGATTATAAAACATCAATGATTTGAAAAAATTCTTATCTTATTTTTTTTTCACCAAAATTTCATATGCAAATAATATTTTTCGTCATTACTTACCCTAGTATTTTACTTCCAATATTAGCTCTAGAAAAAGGCTTCTTCAAGAATTTTTTAAGGGATACAAGCTTGATACTACGTTTTACCAGGGAGGAAAGACTTGCGAGCAGCTCACTCCAACTGGTTTTCCATAGTAGCCCTTTCAGTAAACCTCGCTCCTTTCCCAAACAAAACATCATAGTAACTTTTCACTCCTCTCACTGCTCATTTTATCTTGAAGTTTTAATAAACCTCCTCTCATCTCAATTAAGATAAAAATTAAAATGTTTCACTCCTCTCACTGCTCATTTTTTTCGTAGTTTCATTACACCTCCTCTCATCTCAATTAAGATAAATTTTAAAAATTTTCACTCCTCTCACTACTCATTTTTTCTCGTAGTTTTATTGAACCTCCTCTCACCTCTTATTATGTAAAATGTTTTCCAAGACTTAATCCACTCATCTCTCTCAATCTAAAATATTTTTCAGACCTCATCCTTTCATCATTTTTTAGTAATTCATATAAATAGTTCAAATTTTGACTTGTATAGTGAAAGGAGTGAAAAATATGAAAATTACTCCGGTACTTTCAGTGCCTCACCTACACGGTCCTAAATTCACAACTTAACTCTCCCACTTCGTCTCATCTATTGAATCTATCTAGTTTGCCAGGATTTTATACACTACAAGCCTAGCAACGCTCCTCGAACATTCTCGAAGTTTTGTTTCAGCCAATAAGCATTCGTATTTCACTAGACCGATTCAGACAAGCAGAGGGAACCCAGACAGTCACATGACTATTTCAATACACAGCTGGGAACCCAGACAGTCACATGACTATTTCAATACACAGCTGTCAGATTTGTTTCTCTATTTACCTTCCTACCCCGTAGTCTCCCAAACCCCCATCGAGATACAGTGGAAAGTTTTTTATTTTCACCCCACTCCAAAGGCGAGAATAGTGCTTAAAATTATGATCTGTTTCATCATTTTTGACATCTGATATCGATATCTGTTCCGTAAAATCGTCAACAGTTCATTGAAAGTCATATTCACTTTCAGTTCTAAAATCCGATCTGATAAGAAGGATGTTAGTCAACTCCCTTGAGGTATCTGAACGATATATGACCTATTGTCTGCTCTGATATCTCTTTTATGTTACAGATAGCGGATTTGTAGTTTTAGATACTAATTTTGCACACACTTTGGTGCTTGTACCAAATCACTTCCTTTCGAAAAGATTCTCTCCCTACGTACAGATGACCCCTGTATAGCAAGAAAATCCCTGGCCATCTTTCCAACCAACTGGTACTCAATCTCATGGACCTGTAAGTGATTGAATCTTTTAACATTGACTAATAGTCATTAGTACGTCATAGACACGTTACCTTCCACCATTGCATTATGTCAGTGTGGGGTGGCACCACATCTGCTTTCAAATACCGCTGCAATTCAGCACCTTTGTTCGCTTTCTTCTGCCTTTTTGGGTAAAAAGCAAGGAACGGGTCTTCCGTGTCCAAGGTGTTGTGGTTGGCATCAGAAGTAGATAATTCTATGTCTTTTTCGTAATAATCCGTGTATACTGACAGAACAATGGCCTTGATTTTTTTACACATGTTCTTATCAAAATGCTCTTTCGCAAAGTCCAATTTTAAGGTAGGATTCATAACTAAACGCATAAATACAAAGTACTTAGTTGTAATTTGGACACACACGGGACACAATGATGATGAAAGCTTACCCATTGAAATCCAATAAACATTTGTCTCCGACAATTTGAAGTACTTTTCCACCTTGTCCTTAGCTTTTGAGGCAACTGTTTTAAGAGCACCATTAGAATTTTGAACGTGTCGTTCCAGCTTTTCCAACAGCCAAACGTATATTGGCATGACCAACGACAATGTAGCGCTTTTCGACTGCGAAACTCTTTTCGTAGCTGTATCAAAGTCCTGAAACAAAGGTATAAAGGAATTGTTCTGTTGATCACTTGGGTTATAAGTTAGCCATGAACGTCGTGCTGAACCTTTAGAATGTCCATTAATGATGTCAAACGCACCCAATCAGCCTCATCAAGATGGTATTTATTAAGATCCCTGTCACTAGTTGTAATTGATGTCAGCAACTATCGATAATACGAATACAATTAGAGGTCTTTGATATCCCAACGTATCCATAAGTATGCTGACGGTTGATGACCAAGTAAATTCTAGTTCCTACTTACCTGCCTAAGTGAATGTCCTCTCTCTATCATTGCGTATGTGGATCCCCACCCTGTCTTGACATCTAATATCAACTTGTTATCTGGAAGACCGTATGCCACGTTGAATTCTGAGAGTTTCTCACCTTTAAGAGGTGACAATCTCAAGGTCACAACGATACGTCTAAGCTATGGATGCAAATTTAAGATTTATTCTAAGAAATATTAACCATGACACCGCCTACCTTTGTTATCGAAGAACATATATCATCAGCGGTCTCATCAACTGACGAGTTCTGTTCAAGGATATCGAGGTAGTCATTCTCTTCATGCTTGGCTTCAGATTTAAGAACTTTCAACATTTCCTGGACTGAAATGTTAAGAACATGTGCCAAGCACCTAACACGAGTGTCAGATGAAAACATGAAGCCTGTCTCGTCTTTCCGTTTTTCCAGTTCCTTAGTAAAGGTATCATTGCTCGACGCGTTGTCCATGGTAACACTGAGTACCTAGAAAGCCCGAGCCGTTAGCAAATGTAGGATATCCGCCTAAACACACAGCTATGTTGTCCCGTACATCCTTTATATCTCTTTCATTGAGAAGTGTAATGAATTTGTCGCAAATATCCTTTCCCGTATGACTGCCCGGAAAAAATAGAAAGCCAACAAGTACTTCGTGTACTTGCCAGTCATTATCAAGCCAATGACCCGTAACTGCTATAAAGGGCAACATATTTTTAGATGTCCAGCAGTCATGTGTAATAGACAATACGCCAGTGGTTTTCTGCAATCGACATTAAAGGTGGTTAACGGAAATAGGTCTGAGAAGAAGGTATTGATAAGACCTACTTGAAGAAGACGTTTAATATTTTCCGTCTCGACCGAATACGCTTTTAGTATATCAGTCTTAATAGTAGGTCCTGTGACCTTTAAGCAAGAGTCAAACATTACGGGATTTAAACACCTAAGTAAATCTCTAAAACTTTCGTCCTCGACAACTTGAAATGGTTGGTGAGTTAATATGATAAAACGTAATAATTTAGACCGAGGATAATGTAAGTTAGGGACCGAATCCTGTATGTAGAAGATAAGAGTGAGTAATTAAACAATGCCTAGGTCTACGATTCTGCAACGGTAGGCTTATACTTGGTTCGACGTCGGGACAATCCTCGCAGATATGGCAGGACCTTCATAGTTTCTGTTGTAAATTAGAGATAATACCGGTTGTTTTTTATCTATTTCCAGATTCTATTTTCTATACTTATGTTTTTTATGCATCGCGGTCATTCTTGTAATCTTTATTTTTTTATCGCGATGCCTTAACTATATAACCGGATAACATTCCGATAACGTTTGTCAGTTCTCAAAGTCAGTTCACAGGTGATCAGTTCCCAGTTATCAGTTGTCAGTAGCGTTCACGGAAATTAACATAAATGTTTTACTTAATTTAATAAAGAGTTCATAACCAGTTAATCCCAGAGTCGTTCTTGCGTCAAACAACAACAGGTTATGAGCCCAGCACGCTTCCACTGCGCAGAGGTTTAGAAGTCATAAGAAGTTCAACGCCGGGAAGATTATCCTTTAAGGTGCGGAGTCAAACGGAGAATGGCCGGAAATCACCTGGGACGAATCGAGACGTTAACTAAGGATAATTATGATACCTGGAAAATGCAAGTGGAAGCCCTGCTTCAAAAGAACGACCTCTGGGAGTACGTAGATGGAACTTCAACGAGGCCAACTCCGGTGCGGGGAACGGAAGGAAACGCCCAGGCGGTCGCTACCTGGGACAGTAATGATCGGAAAGCAAGAGCGGACCTAATCTTGTCGATCAGTCCGTCGGAGTTGAAGCAAGTAAAGAATTGCACGACCTCACGGGAAGTATGGCTGAAGCTCGAATCCATCTACCAGTCCAGTGGACCTGCCCGGAAAGCCACGCTGCTGAAGAAACTGACCCTCAAGAAAATGAAGGAGGGAGAAGATGTCCGGGATCACGTCCGAGAATTCTTCGACGCAGTAGACAAGTTGGCTGACATGGGAGTAGCTGTAAACGACGACCTACTGGCCATTATGTTGTTATACAGTCTACCAGAATCGTACGAGAACTTCCGGTGCGCAATAGAGTCCAGGGATACGTTACCTGATCCGGAAGCCTTAAAAATAAAGATCCTGGAGGAATCGGACGCCAAGAACTCAAGGGAAGACGAACCCGTGCAGAATGCGATGATGGGCAGTAACCACTTTTCCCGGAAAACTGCAGAAAGGGGTAGAGGAAGAGGTTCACGTGGACGAGGAAGCACGACCTTCAAGTACAAGTGTCATGGATGCAGGAAACCCGGCCACAAGGTAGCCGATTGCCCCGACAGAAACCATGGTTCAGGCATAAGAACCAGAAAGAAAGAAAACGCCCATCATGTACTGGCAGAAAATTTGGCCGAGGAAGAATTCGCATTGCACCTGAAGGCTGATCACGATTCCTGGTGCCTGGACAGCGGAGCCACCTCAAATATGAGTTCCAACAGAGATCGCTTCAACGTTTACGAAGAGACCACGAAATCTTTAAACCTGGCCACCGCAGAGTCAACGAAGATACGAGGTGTTGGCGAAGTAAAAGTACCCGCAACGAATGGCAGCGACAATCGAATTCTTCGCCTGGAACGAGCCCTTCATGTTCCGGATTTAAGAACATCTCCTATCCATTGCCAAGATGACAGACAAAGGACATGAGGTCACATTCAAGAAGTCGCAAGCCTGGATTAAAACGGCAACCGGGGAAGTGATTGCAGTTGCTGACAGAGTTGGAGACCTTTATTTCCTGAGAAAGGGTGAAGAAACGGTCCATGCAGTGCAAGCGGAAATAAAGCCTAGAAGCAACCTGGAGAACTGGCATATCCTACTCGGGCACTTGAACGAGAGAAGTTTAAAGGAAATGGCCCGGAAGAATTTGGCTACGGGACTCAACATTGAAAAAGATGGGAGTCTGGGAATCTGCAAAATCTGTATCAAAGGCAAGCAATCGAAGGAGCCGTTCCCGAAACCTGAAGATAGCCGCACCTCGCATGTCCTGGAAATAGTACACTCTGACGTATGCGGCCCGATGAGAGTAACGTCGATGAGTGGAGCCAAGTACATCGTCGTTTTCACTGATGATTATTCCCGGTGGAGTGAAGTCAGCTTTTTAAAACACAAGAGCGAAGTGTTGAAAGCCTTTAAAGAATTCAAGCAACGAGCTGAAGTGGAAACCGGGAGAAAAATCAAGACCTTGCAGTCCGACAACGGAACCGAATACTGCAACAATGAATTCGACAGATTCCTGAAAGACTTTGGGGTAAAAAGAAGGCTCACCGTACCATACACCCCGGAACAGAATGGCATTGCCGAAAGAAAGAACAGAACACTCCTAGATATGGCCCGATGTATGATGATACAAGCGCAAATTCCACCATCATTCTGGGCAGAAGCGATGGCCACGGCTAATTACATTCGAAACCGTTGTCCTTCCCGAAGTATAAATGGAGAAGGACCATTTACCAGATGGACCGGAAAGAAGCCATCCCTGCAGCATTTGAAGATTTTCGGCGACAAAGCTTTGCTGTTGGACGAAAATAAAAGGAAGGGGAAGTTAGCAGCCAGGAGTAAAGAATGCGTTTTCATCGGCTATTCTCAAGTCTCGAAGGCCTATCGACTCTGGGTTCCGTCCGAGAAGCAAATCTACCGAAGTCGCAATGTCAAGTTCCTGGGAGAATTTAATAAACAAGGCGGATATGATGATTTCGTCACTCCAGATGTCAACCTGAAATACGGAAGCAAAGCTAAAGGCGAAATCGAAGTCCCGGCCACTACACACGCTGCAAAACCGTCTGGCAGAGAAGAATTCAAAGAAGTCAAAAAGGAGTTCAAAGATGAAACCCCGGAAGAATCTAATGACCAGGAAAACGAGGACGTCTTCGAAGAACCCTCAGAAACCCTCGTTCTGAAGAAAGGTCCTGGAAGACCGAAGAAAATAAGAACTGGAGTACCCGCACGACCGAAGAAAAAGTTCAACATGATTCCGAGCGTCTCAGAAGAGTCTACTGAAGAGGCTACTGACGAGCAAGAAACCCTGTCCGATGAGTCAGCAAGCCTAGCCATCTTATCAGAACCTTTGTCCATGAAGCAAGCCCTGGCTTCTCCGTACGCAAACGATTGGAGGAAAGCAGTAACGGAAGAGTTCGTTTCGCTTATCAAGTGCGAAACCTGGGACATCGTTGACTGTCCGGAAAACCAGAAGGTCCTTGGAAATCGCCTAGTCTTCCGAACAAAACACTTACCCAGCGGAGAAGTAGAGAAAAGGAAAGCCAGGCTCGTAGCGAAAGGTTTTGCCCAGAGACCAGGGATCGACTACCAAGAGACGTTCGCACCCGTCATTAGATCCAGCTCGATAAGACTGCTTATGGCCCTTGCTGTGGAAATCGGTTTGGAAGTCCACCAAATGGATGTCGTCACGGCCTATCTTAATGGCGAACTCGAGGAGGAAATATATATGGTCGTCCCGGAAGGATTAACAGAATCCCTCGAAGAAATCGTCAAGTCAACCCGGTTCGACAAGTCAATCATTGCCAGAGCAAAGAAATGGACCAGCGACCTGGAAGAAGAAGGGCAAATAGCCTTGCGGAATCTACCAACAGAGGGAATGCCAGCTGACGTCTGTACAAAGAGCCTGTTCCGTCCGAAGCACCTCTTCTGCGTCAAAGCCCTTGGACTGGAAATAATTAAATGACCACCCCCTGGATAGAAGATTGAAACCACCGATATTAAGAGGGACTGTTGTAAATTAGAGATAATACCGGTTGTTTTTTATCTATATCCAGATTCTATTTTCTATACTTATGTTTTTTATGCATCGCGGTCATTCTTGTAATCTTTATTTTTTATCGCGATGCCTTAATTATATAACCGGATAACATTCCGATAACGTTTGTCAGTTCTCAAACTCAGTTCTCAGTTCTCAGTTCTCAGTTCACAGTTGATCAGTTCCCAGATATCAGTTGTCAGTAGCGTTCCCGGAAATTAACTTAAATGTTTTAATTAACTTAATAAAGAGTTTATAACCAGTTAAACCCAGAGTCGTTCTTGCGTCAAACAACAACAATTTCCCTCGACGTCCAATCCCCAACAAATATACAATTTGTCTGGATGTTTTTTAAGTAAATGGGTTCGCATGCTACCAGTACTTTGGTTATTTTTCTTATCCTGAACATACTTTCCCCTGAACAAAGCGTTTACATTCTTAAAATATTTTGTTTTGACAAAGACACACAAAGATAAAATGTTTAACGCCACTTCATAAAATTATCTAAAAAACTTGAAACCAATTTACCATAAACACCATATTAACAAATTGGATATCTATTTTGTCAATCTCACCGAAGGGCTACATGTCTAACTAAAGAAGAATTATAAACAAATGGAAACAAGCAATACTTACTTGTCACAATATAGACATTTTGCAAAGTCTTTGGTCACACCGTCTGTAAGAACTACGCGTTCGAGTCTGAAATGCTTCCACACATAACTTCTGTAGCATCGCGCAGAGGCAGGAGCAAGTTCCGACACGTCAATAATATCACTCCTAACGCACGCCATTAACATTAACGTTCCGAAATACGTTTAGGAGGCGCAAATACCTAAGGTACAGAGACCTACACTTCACGTTCAAACGCGCCGTTGAAAACTAAATGGTGATTCTGCTAAACACGGCCCTATATAACAATGAGCGTAAGTTTTTTAGGGACGCAGCCGTTTTCCTAATATTGGCCTATACCGCGTATTTTAGTTAATTGAAAAAAAGGGCCTTCAAAACCTTTCTTTATGAAAAAACGAACACCTCAATGCCTATTAGAGTTTCACCTATCCAGGATACAAGCGAAACGTGACGTAATCCGATTTTACGTCAGATACCACAGATAACCGATAGAAATGTCAACAACATCGTATTGATGTCAGATACGATGTAATCCGAATGTTTATCTAAAAAAATGCATCTGATCTGAGTTGATACTGGCTTTCAATTTTATAACCGATAGCTAAAAGGAAGGAATTATATCTGATCTGTTCGGATCAGAAATCGGATATTCATGTTCAGTTTAAAGCACTAGGCGAGAAGGAGAGAACCCCTATCCCAAAATATTTTTCCTCCCACCCACCTCTCACACTCACGAGCCATTATGAAACGCATAGTTTTCAAACTCACCCCCTTTTACACCCCTCTTACACCGCCCGTAAAAACTCGCGCTCTTTTAATATAAGTTTTTCGAGTAGGCAAAGAGGTTCACTCCAATAATTCATGATATTACATTGTTGCGCTCATTTTCTTGCCTATTGTTTTGTTAAAGGCCTACCACTCCCACTCACCCTCCACTCACAATCGTATAATTTCTGAGTCTCTCCTCACAAAACGCTCATTTCACTCCAAAAGGAGAGGAGAGCGCCCATGTCTGCTGACATGGTCTTTAAGAAAGAAAGTTCAAATACTTGCATATCTGAAAGAATTGAGATTTATGAGTTTAATTTTCATATTTTTAAATGAGAAATATTGCGAAGCGGAAAGTAACATAGGCAGTTTGATTGTGATGTTCATATTAGTGTCGAAAAGAACTGTAGATTGATCGTGATCTTTAGAGAGTTATACATTACGTCAATTTTTGAAGGTTCGAAATTTTTGAAATTAACGAACACTTCTTGTTTTGATACGGTTTTTACTTTATCAGCTATAAGTTTTTCTGTCCATTTTATTCCCCTTATAGGGCTCAACCTAATTGGAAATATTTGAGAGAAGAAATTTGGTCGTCGTCGGAATCAGACACGTGAATTTACGCTCCTGCAAACGCTAAGCCTAGACTCGGACTTTTAATTTGCGACTTTTAACTTTTATTTATTTTAACCGAACTCGGAGTTTTAAATGATAAATCCTAGAATTTTTCTATTCGACTAGCAATAATTTTATTGCTTAATCAATCGTGACAACATGAAACATTGCTTACCAGACTGCGAATTTAAAGGAGCGGGTGAAAAGCATGGCAAAATGATATATTGTGGGTTTTGTACAACTTGGTATCACCTAACATGCCAAGGCTTAAAAGAGCTGTGCCTGGAATATTCTGGATCTGTGCGGATTGTCTACACGACCTAATTAAAACTAAAAATCCTATTGGAGAAATGGCGGACTTTAAAGAAGAAGTAAGTGTCTCATTTCAGAAAATTGACAAATCTATAAATACTGTGAACCAAGAAGTTAAGGGTATAAAACAACAACTTGAAGAGATTACTACCAAATTGAATGATGAATTAGAACTAAACTTGTGCCATAAAATTGAAGAATTGCAGAATAAAATTCAAACCATTCAGACAACTACTGCTGATTGTTTTGGGGTAGTTGATGAAAAAGTTAACAGAATACTGAGCAGGCCAGCTCCATCAACAAGAGGACCCTTACCATTCTTAGCCCCGATAGGCAGACCTAAAGAGCAAGAAAACGATACCATATTTGCAAATGTTATACCCCGTGAAAACTGTCCCGAACCCTTCCAAAGAAAACCCTTTACAGAGATCCTGACTCGGAATCTTGAACAAGGGAAAGTTAATAACAGTAACAAGAACCTACGATCTGTTTCCCAACAACAGCAACGTAAGGAGAGACCAGACCACCAATCCTGGACTAAAGTTTAGGGTAGATCCCGTAGCCAAACACAATTAAAGAGACATTCTGGCAGGATGACAAAGGAACGGGCCTCAACTTGCAAATTAAAAGTTACAAACCAGACCAGGACTATTTTATTGGTAATTGCTCAGTTAGGGCAAGCGAAGCCCTTGTGCGCAAACATCTGGTGGATAACGGTATCGCAGATGTTGCAATTAGGCAGTCATATAAAACCAAACATCCGGAGATCAATTTTAAAAACTTTATAATGAGATCAAGCAGCGACCCGAAGGACGTATTAAGTCCAGACCTTTGGCCATCTGGGGTCTCATGCCGTCGTATATCCAAAACAGACCAACAAGATGACTTCCCTAAAATATGGGGTACTAATGATGATAGAAATCTATTAACTTGGTCAAATTCCCCGAAATCTAGTTACCAGCTCTCAAATTGCAGCTCCGAAACCAGTTCGCATCTCGAAGATGTTGAAATTAATGAGGCTCATGTAACCATAAACAAAAATGGAGACTACTGGTCCACGGATTTCATTATTGAATGCAGTAGTAAACACGACAAAAACATTCGGGACTTACAAAATTGGCCTCACCCATCGAGCATTAAAAGAGTTAGTGTTCAAACCATTAATTCTAGTGATAATAGTGACGAGGACCCATCCATAGTGTGACCGGGTGACTCCCTTATTGAAAATCACACCCAAGAATTAGACAATAACCAGATATATCGTACCAATCCTACTAAAAATTATGCCGGCCTAAAAATAGGTCATTTAAATATAAGAAGCCTAAAGTATAAAACTCATGAAGTTGAATTTTTACTAAAAGAGAACAATTTGGACATTCTTGGTCTTACTGAGACATGGCTAACCGACACAATCCCCGATATAATCTGTGATATTGCAGGGTATACTTTCTGGAGACAGGACCGGCCGGGACTGCGAGGTGGAAGTGTTGGAATTTATTTTAAGTCAAATCTGCCACTTAACCTTACACAGATCCAGTTAGAGTCTAGACCAATAAACTCGTCGCTGGAGGCAATATGGGTTGAACTTTCATATCGGAACTCCGGTAAATTGTTTATAGGCATCATGTATATACCACCTATGGCCAATATTATTAAAGTATGACCTACTGCTATAAACTAAATAGACTCGGATAAAATGCAAGCATGTTGCTGCTCTGTTTATTTTAGAACGACTGATTAAATTGTTTACAATGCTCTAACAAGAAACCTTTGATTAGTATATTAGAAAACATATTGTCTATTTATTTAATTGATAACTTTGCTGGTTTTTTTAACACCCTATCTCAAAGTATCTATTATAACTTAATTTTGTCCAATTAATGAAACAAAACGTTGAGTTTTAACTCTATCTAAGGGTTTCGTTAACAAATCGGCTACCATTAGCTCAGTACTACAATTAATCAAAAATGTCTTGATTAGAATCAAAACCTAAAAAGTATCGATAAGACTGAGGTTATCACTTGTCTGAAGGATCAAATATTAATTTTTCTTTTTAATTGAAACTTAAAGGCATGCTCAAGAAAAAACAACATTCCATTACCGTTTTCCGTTGAAATAAATTATTTTACTGGTAATCAATTTCAAAAATTTACTTATCTCGGCTTTTCGACCACAATTCTATTCCCCGAAAACATTTTATCATTACATTAATTACTTTTGGGAGAGTACGTGTATGGTTTTGCGTTTGAAAGGTTCCTAAAGACGTTACATCCCCATTCGTGACCGGCACGCTTCGCAGTGGAACATTTTAATTATTCTAAAACCAATGGCGCCAAATTCAATAGGGACAGAAAGATTTTTACTCGCGGTTTAGCAAAATGATGTAATATCAAGTGTACTTTAGTCAACCGTCGTATTGTTCTTTCTCATAGTTCAGTGCATGATCAGTGTTACTGCCGAATTTCTCTCTCTAGTTTCTAACAATGGTCAGGGACTATTTGATATGGCACGGGACAACGTTATATACATTTGTAAATTCTAAGTAGCACAAAAGGAAAAATAATCCATTTTTTTATATTTCGGTTTGATATAAATAAACTCATGATAGTAGTTATAACGAACTGAAAGTCAAGGGAATGGCACCGGTAATGAGCAGCGAAATGAGAGGAAAGTTTGCTTCAAGTTAGCAGAGGGTCATGGTAGTGAAAATAGTAATCTAGAATTTTGTTCGTTCAAACCTTAATATATCATGAAAAATTCAAGTGTGGAGGCGGCACTACCTAGAAAGATAGATTTTGACAGATAACAGCAAAAAAATTATGTTCTACACACACTGGGACTATGGGAGAGTTTCTGGGCCGCAGGTCGCACATGATGAAGTTTCAACTCCAGTTCACATCAATTCTCCCTGGTCTTACTAGTAGCCGGTTAAGCTATTGTTTGCTCAGGTCCTGTTGGTCTCGAAAGGGTTATATAGTGCTTGTTATCATGGCTAAACAGACCGCTATTACAGTTTTTCCTATTGTTTTATAGGTTATCTCCCAAAAGTAATTAATGTAATGATAAAATGTTTTCGAGGAATGGAATTGTGGTCGAAAAGCCGAGATAAGTAAATTTTTGAAATTGATTACCAGTAAAATAATTTATTTCAACGGAAAACGGTAATGGAATGTTGTTTTTTCTTGAGCATGCCTTTAAGTTTCAATTAAAAAGAAAAATTAATATCTGATCCTTCAGACAAGTGATAGCCTCAGTCTTATCGATACTTATTAGGTTTTGATTCTAATCAAGACATTTTTGATTAATATCTGTTCCTTCAGTCTTCATTTTAATTAAGAATGTTAAGAAACTTTTACATTTTCAAAATCTGCACTAAGCAGAAACATATATATATAAAGGGGACCATAATTTTAGCTCAATCAGACATTTATTTATAATGATACTTCAAAAAAAAACGTAAATCAATAAAAGTTTGTATTCTTATTGTAATTAACATAATACAATTTTTTACAATCATTTATTGAAACGCGAGGCGCCCCCCTAAAAATTCCAGAAATAGGACCAAATTGGCAATTTTACAAAATTTTTTAAAATGCTGATTTGTGTCCGTTTAACATTTAGCTCAAAATTGTTATAAGCAAATATGAAATTCGGATATCCTTAAAACTTCATAAAGACGACCCGAGATTGTCAAATTCAAACTTCCCTGAGTTTTCCATGTTTTTCCCGTATATGGAGTATCCTATGTAACAAATGTTAACGAAGGAGGGAAGGGGCAAGTAGGACTATTACATAATCAAAGGATATCCCCGTATCTCTAATATAACCCGAGGGGCTTCTCACTTCCCCAAAAAATGTACATCAGATTTCTTATTTCCAAATATTTCCGATTTATTTCTATTATTTTTGTATTTCTTTATTTCCCGATATTTCCCCTTAAATTTCCAATATTTCGATTATTCCTTCGTATTTCTAATATTTCTCAGTATTTCTATTATTTTTGAATTTTTTTATTTACCGATATTTCTCCTAAAATTTCAAATATTTTCACTATATTTCCTTTAAATTTCCAATATTTCGATTATTCCTTCGTATTTCTAATATTTTTCAGTATTACTATTATTTTTGTATTTCTTTATTTCCCGATATTTCTCCTAAAATTTCCAATTTTTTCACGATATTTCCCTTAAATTTCCAATATTTCCATTATTCCTTCGTATTTCCAATATTTCCGATATTTCTCATTATTTCTTAATATTTCCGATATTTCCGATATTTCTCATTATTTCTTAATATTTCCGATATTTCTCATTATTTCCTAATATTTCCGATATTTCTCATTATTTCCCGATATTTCTCATTATTTCCCAATATTTCCGCTATTTCTCATTATTTCCCAATATTTCCGCTATTTCTCATTATTTCTCAATATTACGATATTTCTCGAAATATTGAAATATCTTTCTTAAGGCTTGTACACCATATTTCGTAAGTGGCTAGCCCCTCGATATAACCTGAGTTACGAGCATCCAAAATTTAGTGTAATGTTAATCCTATGGAGAAGGCAAAGTACCTACAAGCATTCACAAGCACCTACAAGTACTTACAAGTACCCATGGCAAGTACCCACAAGTACCCACGAGCACCTACAAGCACCCACGAGTACCTACAAGCACCCACAAGTACCTACAAGCACCCACAAGTACCTACAAGCACCCACAAGTACCTACAAGCACCCACAAGTACCTACAAGCACACAAAAGTACCTACGAGCACCCACAAGTACCCACAAGCACCTACAAGCACCCACAAGTACCTACAAGCAACCACAAGTACCTACAAGCACCCACAATTACCTACAAGCACCCACAAGTACCTACAAGCACCCACAAGCACCCACAAGCACCCACAATTACCTACAAGCACCCACAAGTACCTACAAACACCCACAAGTACCTAAAAACACCCACAAGTACCCGGGGCAAGCACCCGGAAAAGTAAACACAAGTACCTTCAAGCACCCACAAGTCCCCGGGGCAAGCACCCGGAAAAGTAAACACAAGTACCTTCAAGCACCCATAAGTACCCACAAGCACCCACAAGTACCTACAAGCACCCACAAGTACCTACAACCGCCCACAAGTACCTACAAGCACACACAAGTACCCACAAGTACATACAAGCACCCACAAGTACCCAAAAGTACCCACAAGTACCCAAAAGTACCTACAAGTACCCAAAAGTACCTACAAGCACCCACAAGTACCTACAAGCACCCACAAGTACCCAAAAGTACCTACAAGTACCTACAAGTACCCACAAGTACCTACATGTACCCACAAGTACCTTCAAACACCACAAACACCTACAAGCACCCACAAGTACCTACAAACACCCACAAGTACCTACAAACACCCACAAGTACCTACAAACACCCACAAGTACCTACAAACACCCACAAGTACCTACAAACACCCACAAGTACCTACAAACACCCACAAGTACCTACAAACACCCACAAGTACCCGGGGCAAGCACCCACAAGTACCTACAAGCACCCACAAGTACCCACAAGTACCTACAAGCACCCTCAAGTACCCACAAGTACCAACAAGCACACAAAAGTACCTACAAGCACACAAAAGTACCTACAAGCACCCACAAGTACCTACAAGCACCCACAAGTACTTACAAGCACCCACAAGCACCTACAAGTACCTACAAGCACCGAAGATACCCGGGGCAAGGTACCCAAAAGTACATAAAAGCACCCACAAGTACGTACAAGCACCTACGAGTACCCACAAGTACCTACAAGCACCCACAAGTACCCACAAGCACCTACAAGTACCCACAACTACCCACAAGTACCCACAATCACCTACAAGTATCCACAAGCACCTACAAGTACCCAGAAGCACCTACAAGTACCCAGAAGCACCTACAAGTACCCACAAGCACCTACAAGTACCCACAAGCACCTACAAGTACCCACAAGAACCTACAAGTACCCACAAGAACCTACAAGTACCCACAAGCACCTACAAGTACCCACAAGCACCTACAAGTACCTACAAGAACCCACAAGCACCTACAAGTATCCACAAGCACCTACAAGTACCCACAAGAACCCACAAGTACCCACAAGCACCTACAAGTACCCACAAGCACCTACAAGTACCTACAAGAACCCACAAGCACCTACAAGTATCCACAAGCACCTACAAGCACCCGGGCAAAGCACCTACAAGAGCTCAAAAGCCATGTTTTTCTTGCTTAATATCCCTCTAACGGCGTGAATCACGACAAAAACGCCGTAATTCCAATATAAAAAATTAGGGCTAAAATGCGTGTCTCTAACAGTGCTAAAACGCTGTAATTCCAATACCCAAAACAACGTAAGTCAAAGTATGTGTTAATAATGATAAAAATCAATACTTTAACTTAATTGATCTTAATGAATCTAAAAAAAGGCGCTACATTGAACTGTTCTCTTTCATTTAAGATGGTTCCCAAACGTATCGAATGAATCGTTTTCCTTATATGTCTGCTGACATAATCCTCTTTTTTATAAAATTCCCTTGTTATGTCTATGGAAGAATATTGTATCTTTCACCAAATGTCGGATTCATTTTATGGATTCTAAAACCACCCTTAACAACTTTATTCTTTATAGAATTAACTTTTAGTTGGATCTCTTTGAAATTTTAACCACATAATTAGGGCCCAAATTTTAGTTCACTGGCAAAATTTAAAAGCAGCAAACACAATACGAAAAAGGTTACGGCCAATCAAAGAACCCTCCTTTAGCATTAGAGGCGGTATCAAGTCTTATCTAAGAGAGCGACCGCTCTCCTAGAATAGACAAAGTTAAATATGTTATGTAAATCTTTAACAAAATAAAAACGAGTCGCAATGTGCTTCGTGCGTGGCGAAATCGCCTCATTTTGAACCATCTTCAAACAGCTCTGATTATCTTCATAGATGTTAGTTGAGACTTGTGGCTGCTTTAGATCTTCAAGTAAATAGTTGAGCCATAGTGCTTCTTGACAAGCTGTAGCTAGCGCAACATACTTCGCTTCTGTTGAGGAAAGGGCTACATTCTCCTGTTTGCGGCTGGCCCAGCTAATAGTCCCTCCGTACCATTGAAAGACAAATCCTGAATTTGACTTCCGGTCATTTTGATCTCCGGCATAGTCTGCGTCAGCGTATCCATAAATGTCATTCGAATGATTTTAATTATTTCCCAATTTCAATCTGTATTCTTGACTTCCTCATGACGCGTTTCACCGCCGTCCAATCAGCTGTACTGGGATTAGTTATTTTCCTGCTCAATATGGATATACTAATTGCGATATCCGGCCTTGTTCATGTCGCTACGTATAAAAGGCAGCCAATGGCTTGACGATAACGATCCTTTTCAGGCATTGCTATATCTTCACGTTGCACGTCGTTCTTCAAGTATCCCGTATCCATAGGAGTCCTTTCTGGCTTAGCATTTTCCAACTGAAAGCGTTTCAGAATTCGAGATATATAACTTGATTGATGAATACTATAAATTCCGTTGCCGTTGCGTTCCACTTTTATTCCCAAATAAAGTTTTGGTGGTTCAAGGTCGCTGACAGTGAAGTTCTTAGCCAGACGTTCATGTAAAGCTTGTATAAACTTGTCATCTCCGACAACGAGAACATCGTCAACGTAGATAAATACATAGTACCATGCGTCTCCATTCTGCTTTGCATACAGACATATATCCGCTTTCCCTCTCTGAAACCCGTCAGATGAAAGCAATTCGTTGAGACGTTCGTTCCAGACGCGATCCGACTGTTTTAAGCCCGTAGAGGCTTCGGTGGAGCTTGCATACGAGGTTTTCTTGACTTGCGAATCCCAGAGGCTGTTTCATGTAAGTTTCTTCATTTAGTACGCCGTTTAGAAAAGCAGTCTTGATGTCAAAATGGTGCATTTTTAGGTTCTTGCGACCTGCCAGCGCAAGTAAAACGCGAAAAGTCGCCAGCTTTCCGACCGGAGCGAAAACTTCGTCGTAGTCCGAGCCGTACTTCTGTGAAAACCCTTGTGCCACAAGACGAGCTCTGTACTTTGAGACATTCCCATGCGCATCAAGCTTCGTTTTAAATACCCATTTACAGCCAATGGCCTGTTTATGTTTCGGTAGATCAGTTAAAGTCCATGTGTTCAATTCTTCAAGAGAGTGTAGTTCTTCTGCCATCGCCATCTGCCAGTCGACACGCTGAGGGCTTGAGAGAGCTTCTTCGACAGTCCGAGGATCGTCTGGTATGTCCTGCTTTACATTCATTACGGTTGCGAAACGCTCGGGTGGAACTCCTTTATTTGGCCGGGTTGATACTCTACGTTCAATGAGCTCCTTGCCGGTGACTTCTGCATCGTCCATCCCTTTCGTCTCGTCAATGGTCCCCCGTCCAATCTGTAAGTATGATTCGTCTGCATCCACAGATTAATGTGAACATGGCGATTCCAAGAACTTTACGTCTCTGCTGGCAATTACACGATCTGTCGAAGCATCAAGGAGCCTTTACGCTTTTGACCCTTCTTCGTAGCCGAGAAAAATTAGCATCCTAGCCTTGGCGTCTAACTTGCGGCGTTTCTCGTCAGGTATAAAAGCAAATGCCGGACATCCAAAGTGACGAATATGACGTAGGTCGGGAATTGTTCCGTACCAGTATTCATACGGTGTCCTTTCGAGCGACTGACTTGGTAGCCTATTTTGCAAGTAACATGCAGTTCTTACAGCTTCGCCCCAAAACCGTTTATCCAACTTCGCGTCTGTTAGCAAACGCCGTGCCATCTCGAGCAACGTTCTGTCGTCTTCCTTGGCAAATAGCGCTTCATTCTTCATATTGAGCTTGTAGAGCTCTCCAGTTGAGGACGCAGTAGCAACGACGTGGTCTTCGCCTTTTATAATGGAGCAACTGTCTCCAGAAAACCTGACTTGTAATCCGTTCATGACCAGCTTCCGTACGGATATTAAACTTCCTTTAAGCATTGGTACGTACAACACGTCTTGGAAAACAGCAATTTTTACGGAATCATCCACTAGACAGCGTAGTTCCCCAGAACCTCGTCCAGAGACTTCCAAAGTAGTTCCATCAGCTAAGTATACCTTGTCATTATAGGAGGGATCGAATTTCCCGAAGAACCGTTTGTCGTTGGTCATATGGCAAGATGCGCCTGAATCGATGTACCATGAGTTAGCGTAAGGCTTGCTACTAAGTTGGAAGTGTATTCTTCAACTTGTTCTTCCTCTTGCGATCGCTGTGCTACATTCGCTCTAGGTTTTTCTCCGCTGTTACCGCCATGTTTAAGTTTATTGGCCAATACCCAACAGTCTTTTCTCAGGTGACCCTTTTTACCGCATCCAAAACACGTAGGCTTCCTTGGACCCTTGTGTTTCTTCCTTTCGACAGATGACAAAGCAGTTTGTTTATCTTCAAAAGAATTCCCTTTACTGGAACTTTCCTGTCGCCTTCGGTACTCGTCGATCAACTTTCCTTTGACTAATCCCAATGTCAAATTCGAATCGGGCCGTGATTCCAGAGCCATAACCCTAGTCTCGTAACTCTCAGGAAGACTGCATAGTAAAAGCCACAATCAAAGTTTCCTTTAAAGTTTCGCCTAAACTTGTGAGACGGGAAACGACGTCCAACATTGCGTCGAGGTGATCCTCCATATTACCGGATTCACTGAGTTGACTGCGACAGAGTCGTTTCAATAAAAATACCTTGCTGCAGAGCGTACTCTTCTCGTGATAATTCTTCAATGCCGTCCAAGCGTCAAGGGCCGTAGTTTTAGACCGAATATGGTTCAGCTGATTATCGTCCACCAGAAGACCAATTGTTGCTCTTGCTTTGCAATCCTTCTTTGTCCAATCATTCGTGATGGGAGATGGTGCAGGCGTGGATACTACATCCCAGATGTCTTCCCGTATGAGAAGCATCCCCATACGAAATTTCCATACTTGGTAATTCGTACCGTTTAACTTGCTAAACTTCACTGTAGTACCGTCTGCCATATCGTCCCACTTACAATAGCTAACCTCAAACTAAAACGGTGTACTCATAAAATCCGCACTAACCACGTACTGGACCCATAACCTATTAAAGTATGACCTACTGCTATAAACTAAATAGACTCGGGATAAAATGCAAGCATGTTGCTACTCTGTTTATTTTAGAACGACTGATTAAATTGCAGGGTATACGTTCTAGAGACAGGACCGGCCGGGACTGCGAGGTGGAAGTGTTGGAATTTATTTTAAGTCAAATCTGCCACTTAACCTTACACAGATCCAGTTAGAGTCTAGACCAATAAACTCGTCGCTGGAGGCAATATGGGTTGAACTTTCATATCGGAACTCCGGTAAATTGTTTATAGGCATCATGTATATACCACCTATGGCCAATATTATTCAAGTATGACCTACTGCTATAAACTAAATAGACTCGGATAAAATGCAAGCATGTTGCTACTCTGTTTATTTTAGAACGACTGATTAAATTGTTTACAATGCTCTAACAAGAAACCTTTGATTAGTATATTAAAAAACATATTGTCTATTTATTTAATTGATAACTTTGCTGGTTTTTTTAACAAATATGGCAGACACTGTTACGGAACTACAAAGCAGCCTTTCCTAACGGAGATTATATTACTTGGGGACACCAACTGCGACATAATGCACAAACCCCCTCAGCGAAAACTAAACTGCTAATAGAAACACTAAGGGAATATAAGCAGATGATAACCGTTCCAACCAGAATCACATTCGAGACGAAAACACTAATAGATCATGTGTACACTAATTTACCACACCGTATATTAACGACTAAGGTACAATCTTGTAGTGTCTCGGACCACGACCTCATTCACATTATCAGGAAAAAATGTTGTCCAAAAATAGTTAAATCATTGAAAAATCGCAGAAATCTTATGGTAATGGACATGGACTTATTTATATCTTCACACTGACCTAACAAAAATCGAATCTACCTTTACTGACCCCGAACAAGGTCTAGAAATTTTCATACATACCGTAAAACAACATTTAAATATTCACACCCCATTTAAGAAAAAATTCACCCCTACTGTAAAACATCCATGGTTAAGCCCGTATATTAAATCTCAAATGCACATCCGAGACAGATATAAAACAAAATCAATAATCCCTGAGTTGAAAGAAGTCTTCACAGAACTATATAGGAAACAAAGAAACTTGGTGAATAGTTTAATAATTAATAGTAAGACTAGCTACTTCAAGTATAACTTGAGTAAGGATAAATCCTTGGCTACGGTTTGGAAGACGCTTAAACCCCACCTTAAGTCAAAACCTAATAATCTAATTACTAAAATCAAGCATAAGGACAATATATAGGAAAACCCTAATGCCATAGTAAATGCATTAAATGAATACTATATAAATATTGCGGAAGAGTTGCTCTCCAAAAATAATCAAAACAAAGATAGCCATACAAGTACGACCCAATTATGTACCACGGTTACAAAAGAATTGGAACCTCCTCTAACTGAATTTCCGCTTGTGTCTGAAAATGATGTATTTAAAATGCTTAAAAAGCTTAATGTAAATAAGGCATGTGGGATTGACGAGTTGGGTCCGGCCTTGCTTAAGGGTCTAGCAGCCATAATTGCCAAGATAATGACCAAAATCGTTAATATGGTGTTGACTTCGGGACGTTTTCCCAATCAATGGAAAATGGCTAAGATTGTCCCGGTTTATAAATCTGGGGATGTGCGGGATCCAAAGAGTTATCGTCCAATCTCAATCCTGCCTGCCTTTTCACTCATATGTGAAAGGATCTTATATAATACTGTGTATAACTATCTAGAAGAGAGGCAGGCACTGTATAAATATCAAAGTGGTTTCAGATCTAAGCATTCCACTACTACTCGTATTTTTGATCTCTATGAGACTGTCCTAAAACACCTTAATGAGGGTATGTATGTTATGATCGTGTTCATCGATATGTCTAAAGCTTTTGCCACGGTGCAGCACGAAGTACTTATAAGTGACCTTGAACGGAACGGTATACATGGTACAGTATTGGAATGGTTTAGATCTTATCTATCAAATAGACTAGCAGACAGTATATCATAACGAACATTACTCGAAAAAGCTGCTTATTAAGCACGGGGTTCCTCAGGGCAGTGTCGTGGGTCCCCTTTTATTTAACGTCTATACAACGGATTTATATAAATCCCTAAGATCTTCCAACTCAAAGGAATATGCCGATGACACGGCCCTGGTGGCCGCGTATAAAAATATGAACCAGCTAATCAGAAACGTTGAACTTGACCTGGAAAATCTAAAAGACACGTTACTAAAGAAAGGTCTTATACTAAATGTAGAGAAAACTAATTTTATGTTATTATCGCCAAACAAACAAATGAGAAATCAAGCTAACTGCATAGTCACTCTGTGTAATAACACCATTAATAGGGTCAAGAAGTATAAATACTTGGGCCTATGGGTCGATGAACTGTTATCATGGACCAATCATATATAATATGTGACCAAGAAAGTTCACACAAGACTCTGGGTTCTGAGGCCCCTTCAGAATAGTTCAGATACTGATACCATACGAATGACATATAATGCGTGTGTGAAACCAATATTCCAATATTTTATTTTAACACATCCAAGGCAAATCAATCTAAGCTAAGATCTTTGCATACTTCGTGCGCAAAGCTCATATCCAATATTCGTAAATATTCTTCCGCAATCCTGGCCAGAAATGTCGCGAATATAAGCACCCCGGAATATGACTACCATTATGATCTTTTAATTTTTTTCTATAAAGTTAAACACGGCTTCTTCCCTGAATATATCCTTAACTGGTTTCCGGAGGGAAACACTGAAATAAGAACGCGTGGAGATATTTATAATTTTTATACAGAAATTTTTACGAGCCATAGAGACAAGAGCGTTAAGTTCCAGGCCATAAAGCACTGGAACGAGCTAGATAACGCGACCAAAGCCCTAAATTCAATGAAGGTTTTCAAAAATGCCGCGCGCAATAACGTTTAACATAAATCTTCCTCATAATTTATTACTTTTATTACTCAATAACCTTTCTAAATTCTATTATACGTTAAATTTATTAACATAAAAGTACGGACATCATTGTAAATAAGGTTAATCATTAATGATTGCTCCAATAAAAGCCTTTATTATTATTATTATTAAAATGGAAAACGCGTATTATTTTTAAAATGATATACAAGTGTCATATTAAAATATTTTTACTAAAGTAATTTTGGTTAAAAAAACTAAGATAAGAATTTTTTCAAATAATTGATGTTTTATAATCATGTGTTCAAAAGTGAAAATTGAATATCTGTTACTTCAGGCATTTAATTTTCTACACTTATCTCTTACTTCTTCCCGTCTTTGTCTACAAAGACAGTTTTTATTGATATACTTCCAACGCAGGTCAATACAATAGATGACATTTGTGCATCGTCGGTGATTTTATTGGCCGTGAAGTAATGTTCTAAACTTTCATAATATGAAGTTAAAGATTTTGCATCTGGATCAAATTGAGTACATTGACCATACGTAGTAGCGTAGACAACGGTAGGAGGCGTAGGTTGTGCCATTGTGGTCAAGGCCTAAGGTTCTGTGTAGACTTTGTTGAAGTTCAGTAAATGTCGAATATTTATTGTTTTCCGCATCTCGCCTCCGTCGCCTATTTTGTAGTGTTTGTGGTTGTCGTAATGCGAAAAGAAGACTCGTTATTAAAGAAAATTACTAAACTTTATTATTGAAATGAAATATAAATGAAGTTAAGGTCTACATCAAAACATGTCTTACCCGAGCTGGTGACATTCTATTCTGGCGAATGCCTGTTTTCTTTTTAGCCTTCTCTCTGCCCGGATGAGTCGACCAAATATCAAACAATATTTGTTATCAGGGTTTGGTCTGCTAGCGACCTCTAGCATTAGGAATGTGCATTTTCTTTGTGGCGCGCAATTTGAAAAGTAGTTGTGACAAATATAACAATTTGTTAAAAAGTGGAACACATTAATAATAAAATAGGCAAAAAACACGACTTCCTCAGATTTCAAACTGAAGAATGTTCGTTAGCTTTATTGAACTTTTAAAAACAAGACTGTCTCTTTCAACTGTTCCTTAATATTTTATTGGCCCTCCCCTAGCCCTTAAACACATTCTTAATCTTTTTATAAACGACAGACATAAAAGCTGAATAAAATTAGGAGGCAAAGCATTGTTAGCTGCCATGACCATATTCGCGGGTATTCGTTTCTCCATGCAAGACCACATGGGTTCGATCGGATTTAAGCCGGGCGAGAGAGCGGGCCAGTCCAGAACGTCAATCCCATTGTTTTCCAGATATCTTGCAACGATTCGAGACGTATGGGCTGGCAGTTGTCCTGCTGAAACCATACATTAAAACAATATTTTAAGTTGGAAAAGAATTATGATTAGTTTATTAATATTAATACCGGTCGCGGTCGTCTTCATTATACATTGCTGCCATAGAAGGGAACATGAAGTTTTTCAAGATATTTATATTGGCGTTGCCGTTGAGACGACCCTCAATTGGTTGCAATACTCCCACTCATCCATCGCCGATGCAACCCCAAACGTTCACGCTAAATCGACCGCTCGTTTTCTTGTAGTTCACATACTCGGGAACGTATCGCTGGTTTTGTATCCTCGAAACCCACACAACAGGCGACGAAGATGAACTTTGGAACGTCTAAAAAATAATACGAGAAAAGTAAGACATAACAGCTTTGACCAAAATTAGTTGACATTATTCGCTGTCTATTCAGGGTTAGTTACTCGCGCGTGTCTGTATGCATATAGCCGCTTTTTCTATCGTTAGCCCTTTTGGTGAGTTCGGCCACCAATAGAAGATTAACACCCGTGTAACGTATGCTAGTGCGTCTCTTTTCCCAACCGCAGTGTAAGTTCTAGGTCCCTTAGGTTATGCCTTTACCGCTTTTAAGTGTTCTTAGAGTTTTATATGCCCTTACAGCATCAGGTATTCTTTAATAGTAAATTTTAATTATTCTTTAAATTAAGCGCGTAAATTTCAGCTTAGCGTAAGCTTTGCCCGCATATTCGCCGAGTGCGGCGCCCTGTAGCCTTGGCGGTAGGAGTCCTGGGGCCAGAGTGGTGGTCCTCCTGCGGGCGGTTCACTGCAACACTGCTCTTTGGTCCTTTAGCTGGGGGTAGACAGGCGGTCTAACGTGACCAGGTTAGATCAATCGGCTAGCCATGTTATGGCATTGGTCAAGTAGGTGTCCTCCCTTGGTGGATTGTGCCCGGGTACATTAGGGACATAGCCCTGATCTTAGGTTTAGGATCCCCGTGTTGGTCTCCGTGGTGGGTGGGGAGTGCCCCTAATGAAGAATAAGTCTATAATCATGGTTACCAATACTTCAAACAATTCAATTAGCTTAGATGAAAAAAATCGAAACCCCATGTTTAGTTGGTACTCCAAATAGGAACAACAATCATGAGGAAGGTAATTCAGTAGAAAACTCTAATAAAAAACGCAAGGCGAGTGATAATCTTTCCCCTAATTTTGATAGCCCACTTTCCGATGCTAAGAGGTCAAAAATAATAGATAATGCCAGATTAGATTTGCATACAATACTCGCTATTCCCCGAGTTACAACGCAACTTCAATTAGATTTAGTAACATTATTTGATAAGTTACACGCGGACCGCGGTAGTTTTGGAGCAGGAGTGCCGTATAGCGTTTCTAGGAGATAAACTGGAACAGGCCCAGTTACTGCGTCCCCGCTTTTCATCTGTTTTGTTGCAAGAAAAGGAAGTTACTAATTAAGATTGTGACGAACCCGCTGCACTCGTTCCTACACCTTCTGATTTTGGGAACGAACATAAAGATAAGTCTGATAATAACACAGCCAGTAAGTCAAAGCCTATAAATAAATCTAGGAATAAGTCTAGTAGTAGTCTACCTTTAAGAGCGTCTGGTAACCAAACTAATACCCCTAAGCAAACTCCTGGTCGCGGGAAATCTAAGGCTATCCCTGTTAGGCCATTGAATAATTGTGTCCTTTTAGTTTATCCTAAGACAGGTGAACAGGCAACGTCTGAAGAAGTTATTAAGGATTTAAAGAAATATATACAACCTAGTAAATTAGGGTTAACTGTCAAAAGTATAAGATCAGGAAAATTTAATGGGGTAGTTATCGAATTTGAGAACGATCAGGAGCATTAAAAATTTAGAATAGCTATCGAGAGCACAGATAATTTTTAAGGAGTTAGCTATCGAGAGCACAGATAATATTAAAGATATAGTCAAAGTTCAGGTCCCTTCTAAGCAAATCCCGAAGTTTACTATACGTGAGTTGGGGCGGAATTATCTGAGGGTGAAATAATTCAGGCCATAGTTGATCAATCAAATAATGCGGTCTCTCCAGGGTATTTAACTAAAAAGTTTAATTACGCGGATAAGGCCCTTAAGGTCCACTGGGTGTTTGAAGTTATTCCCTCTAAGTACTAAGGTCTTAAGGATCTCGGAAAAGTTAAGCTTTGGTGGGATATTTGCCACATTTGGGATTTCAATAGGGTAACGCACTGTTTTCGTTGCTGCGCAATCGGCCACATAGCTAAAAACTGTAAAGATACGGAACAGGTTTGTTCTTTATGTTCTGGAGATCATAAAAATAGTGAGTGCCCCAAAAATTCGAAAAAGCGCAAGAACTATTGTATGAGTAATAGGAATAATAAAACTAATTTTGATACGGGTCAAGGAGCTTTCGACCCCAAATGTCCCCTTCATATACAGGTTGTTAGGTATAGGAGACCGCGTGCGGACTATGGGTCCACCCAAAATTCTTAAATGTATTCAGATAAATCTAAATGGTTCGAGAGCATCCACTGCTCAGCTCCAGCAGGAGCTGCTCTCAAACGGCATACACTTAGCGTTCATTCAGGAACCACATTTATTAGATGGTAACTTAGTGGGTTTTCCAATGTCGGTTAGGTCAGATTACGCAAATACGGCCGGGAAGGCGGCGTTGGTCTGTCTTAATAGATAGGCTGATTTCGTGGGGATTGTCGTCACGGAGCGGTATGCAATAGCTAAATTTAGATTTTATGGGCTAGAATATCTTGCTATTTCACTGTATGCTCCGCCTTCTCAGTCTCTAGACCCCATTTTAGATGAGCTCAACACCACTATAACTAGATTTAGGCGCTCCAATTTCATTTTAGCTGGGGATTTTAACGCGAAGCACTCTCTTTGGGGTTCCAATCACTGCGACGATCATGGAGAGTCTGTCATAGAGTTCACCGATACCTTAGGTCTCGACGTCATAAACGACCCTAACTCGCTACCCTCTTTTAGTACTAGTAACGGCGAAAGTTGGATAGACTTAACTATTACTTACCGAACGTCAAATAAGTTCTGTTACACCTGTATTTTAGTCATGCCACCTATTTTGCTCCTTAAACTTTCTCTAAGTATATTCTTGAAACACTGTCCATCATCCAATACCGCGGCTCGTCCAACTTTTAATACCGATTCAACACATAACGCCGCCTGCCGTAAAATATCCGTCAAAAGAATTATCCCCAAATATCCACCCACTGTATTAGCAACTAGGATATTATAAAAAATCGTTAAAAATATCCAAATCTCTATCTAAATATTTAGACCTTTAAAAACCGCCACCAACAAATCTCCATTTCGGAAGACTGAGTCAAATTAATAAGTTCTCATTTCTCATATGTCAGTGTGGAACTAAAAATTCTCGGGTTGGAACATCTTGTTTTTCTGATCGTAATATTTAATACGGAGCTAAGTTGATATAGATAAAATTAATAATCGTTAGGCTTATTTGCTATTGTTTTGAACGTCACGTTTTTTGTCATAACTTTTAATTTTCTGAACCGAATTACAATTTGAAAACCGTTTCGGATTCTACGTGACAAAACGCGTGCACGATAGCAATGGTGATCCATTTAAAGCATTATTTCTTAACGTCATTATCGGGGATCTTTACTATTTCCGGTATGGCTAACGCCCAATTAGCGCCACAGTGTCATTTTTAATTTTAAAATAATTTTGAGAAGTCAACCTATTTAGAAAGTACTATTTTTTTTACTCTAGCTCACATACGAAAAAAACGGCAGCAAAATGAAAATGTCCAAAAACCTTTGTACGGAACTGTACCTGGGTTAGGAAAGCTACACTCTATCAAACTCTTCCGTTATGATTACTCCAAAAGATAGGGCCATGGTAGTGTTGTTTCACAGGCCGTCACACACAAGAGCAATGTACTTGGAACCCGTTTCCAGATTTTTTTATGAGTGTACCGGGTGTTCCATGGAGGAAGAAATTGCCAACGGGCACTTTCCAGTGACCATTAATGGCTGCAGCTATAAATATCAGGGCTGATGTAGCGGTTCGATCTGATACCTTTGTATTATGGCCTAAACCCAAGTTTACATATCCGGAAAATTGCTTTCCAGTTCACTTGGTATGCTTTTTAATCGACATTTCATCGAAAGGCAGTGCTAATAAAAGCGTGTGATCCTATTTTTCGCAGTAAAGCCAGGCTGACCGTCTATTTGATCCATCCACTCGCGAAGAGTGTTTGAGTGAGGAAGACACAAACTTATTCTTAAAAAATCATATGCCATAGGAGAATATAAATGAACTGTCAGGGCAAAGCTTCTTATCACTTGGGGGTATTGTTTTTTTTCTATTTTTCAATCCTGATTGCCGCAAAAATTTAAATAATTCTATAGGAGTTGATCCAAATCTTTCTTCAATATCCAAAACGTTTTCTTCTAAGAGAAGATTTGTTTCTTCAACTGGTAGAGAGCGTGTTTCAGGGAAGAAAGCTTTATTTCTGAGCGTTTCCTCGCTTGCTTAGCAACCCGAAGCTTTTTTCGAAGCATTTGGACTTTGCTCTTCTCGCTTTGTAATGTCCTCACGAGTGCTGTTGAATGCATTGATGTTTGACAAGTTTTCTGTTACGAAAGTTTAAATTTAATACCTGTTTCAAACTAGCGAATAAATGGTCTTAACCTCAGCTGTAGATATGTCTTTATGAACTGAGGGAGCCGCCTCACTGAAATGCTTAGAATAAGTCTATGAGATTGGAGAATATTTTGGAAAAGGTGGTAGCTAATTAATAGGAGAATATTTTGAAAAAGGTGGGAGCTAATTAATAGGAAAATCTTTTCGAAAAGGTGGCAGCTAATTAATAGGAGAATGTTTTGGAAAAGGTGGTAGCTAATTAAAAGGAGCATATTTTGGAAAAGGTGTCAACGTTTTATTGGAACCAAACCTAAGCTAACAAAACCTAACCTAACCTAAGCTAAGCTAAGCTAAGCTAACCTAACCTAACCTAACCTAACCTAACCCACCCGAAACCAAAATATTAAAATTTTAATTTAAAATTTAAAGACATTGATGGAACTACCATTAAGACTGTACTTCATTTTAAGCACAATTTGTTTATTAATTCTATATATCTCATGCCTTGAAAGGAATGAAAGTGAGCGTTTTAATTAGTATCACGAAACATTTAGTTTTAATATTATTAACATACCTTTCGGAGATTCGAGCCAACAACCTATCGCTTCGCAGTCCAACATCGTATCCACTACACCACCGAATCGCTGACGGCTACAGTGTTTCAAGTTATATTCATGTATTTTTTAGGGGCATATTCGGACGATTGGGATTTCGGTCCATCGGGAATATAGCCATTGGGCTGGAAATCTAAAATCATTGCGGGATATTTGGTCGAATGGGATTTCGGTCCATTGGGAATTCGGTTGAAAGGAACGATACCATTCAACCGACGCGGGTTGATAGAAAATTTTGGAACCTGCTGATGATTCTAATTTGCTACACATTTTCTATAAGACCGTTTCTTATGCACCAAAATCGCTAAATTTTATTAAACTTTTATTGTAACGTACTTTCGTCCGGTACTTCGGTTTTATTTAATATAGGCCTAAGAATCAGGAACCTCTAGTTCCTCGAAAACCGAAGTTATTGCGTCATCTTTGAGTACAGACCGCCTCGCGATAACACGGTAGTCACTCTCCGTAAAGTGCTTTACGCACACGAAATGGTAATGGCTAAGCTTTAATTCGGATCTATTTGTAGCCTTAAGCCATTTCAAGCACAAATTTTCTATGCTTAGAGGGAATCTTTATTGGGTGAAAATAATTTGTATGCAGCATGAAATATAAAATGATGAAAATAATAGTACTTGTAGAAAGGTATTTTGTCCTTTGCTTAAAAACTTTTACAAGATGGAACAGTGCAATATTTACCCATTTTGGAAAATATTTAGGTTTTAAAATAAAAAACTTAAAAGTTTGGTTTGTTTAAAAATATCAATATTTATAAAACTTAAAGTTTGGTTTGTTTAAAAATATCAATATTTATAAAACTTAAAATTGTACATCAACACTTGTTTTTCCAATATTTTTTCATTTTAATAAAAATAAAAACCTTTTTCAATCCATAAATTTAACGATATAGAAGTTTGCGTTAAGCCTAATATACTCAGGATTTCAAAAATACGGAAATTGCAACTCTGATTTCGCGCACTTTTTTTTTAAATTTAATAGTTTCTCCGCTCGTCGATGGGGGCGCCACGTACGAAAAACCCTATCACACACGCGAAGGAGGGATTGTAATTTTCGTCTCACGGATACGGTTTATGACCGCGGAATTGAACAGGGCTACGTTTCTCTTTCCCACCAATTTGTAGGTAACCGCGCTAAGATTTCCGACGCTGCAATGCATCTGAAGAAGTTAAAACTCCGACTTAACCTCCTTGCCTCTCGAGGTATGCCCTCTAGCCGGGATGACCGGACTTGCCGCGCTGGGAGCAGGCGTGTCGAATCGCTCAGCCATATTTCCCAACAATGCTCTTCAGTACTAGATAAAAGAATTGAGTGCCACAATAAGGTTCACTGGTTTTTGACTAATTCTATACCTGATCCACAATTCACAAAAATTCGCAAACCAACTTTTAACACGGTCTGCCCGACTTCTGGTGTCCGCGTGACCTACAAGCCTGATTTGGTCCTTGTTACAGATACTGAAATTTTAGTTGTTGATGTGGGTGTTGGCTGGGAGACCCCTTAGCTTCTCTCACGGTCTTACGCTCTGAAAGCACAAACCTATGATACACGGCCCTTCCGCTCCCATTTGCTGGGTTTATTCCCTACCCGTCAGTTCAAATTTTTTTGCATTTACCATCTCTGGACGGGGCATTTTCGCGAGTGAGAACAGTGCACTTTGTGCGATGTTGGGCTTAGGGTTTGGGGTTGGAGATTAAGCTCGAATGTGGCGTATATCTTTATCAACATTTTATGTCGCGTGCCTACAATATATCGATCCGTCCTTAACATTTACACGAAATTATCAGTATTTCCGTTTGTTTATTTCGGTGCTTAAAACGTAATACATTGAAATTTATTCGGTTTTCGTAAGGCATGAAATATATTACAACAACAGGATCTAACTTTCATGTCGCAAAAGTTCTTGAATAAACATTTCAATTATAGCTTTCTCGAGATTAACGCGTTTAATTCTTAGTACAATATCTTCATTCGGAGTAAGTGTTGTTGGTATGGGTTGGGTTGGCGGAATAACATTGTTTCACCCACTCCTCTTGAGGGACATATCTGTACTTTCTGGTTGGTGGCGTGTCTTTAGTCAATGGCTTTGGATGAAAATCGGTATGTTTTTAGTTGGTAATCCTTGAAGTTATGGACAGTCTGCCTTGAATTTTTGATGCTCCTCGAAAACATTGTCGTTTGGTTAACATCCTCGTAGCGTTAAGTCACAAAATGACATATAACAGCGTCGGTTTCCGAACTTAAATAGTAAAACTCATGGCGGGCTAGTTCTGACAGTTTTACAAACTTACTCGAAAATCCAGCAAACGTTTCTAGACGAGTAATCTCTCGATTCATCTTATCCTTGCGGTGTCTAACAATCAAATGGGGTCCTGACCAAATCAGACGCTATTTTAACCCCCCCCTCCCCCAATAAGTCGATGAAACGTTAGATGGAAATTTACGCTGTTACTAAGCAGACGTTAATTCGCGAAGCTCTTTCTAAGCCAGGGAAAATAGTGGCAGTTACTTTCATCCTCGTAACTGTATTTCTAGTTAAATTTGCATTTTGGTATTTTAAAAATATTACTTAAACTTCGGGTAACAGTACAAAACCACAGCAGGTTTCAAATCCCAGATATTAGAAGCCCCCAACGCCAGGTATGCAATTTCACAATATCCAAGCTCCCAATGGCAAAGTATCCAATCCCACATATTCCAAGCCCCCCAACGGCAGGTATCAAATCCCACATATTCCCAGCCCCCAACGGCAGGTATCAAAGACCAGATATTAGCAGCCCCCAACGGCAGGTTTCAAATCCCAGATATTAGCAGCCCCCAACGACAGCTTTCAAATCTAATATATTCCCAGCACACAACGGCAGGTATCAAATCGTACATATTCCCAGCCCCAAATGGTAGGTATCAAATCGTACATATTCCCAGCCCCCAACGGCCGGTATCAAATCGTACATATTCCCAGCCCCGAACGGCAGGTATAAAATCGTACATATTCCCAGCCCCCAACGGCAGGTATCAAACCCCTGATATTTACTTTTTCAAAAGTGATTTCGAGTCCAAGATATTTCTATTATTTAACAAATCAAGATATATCTAAACTAGATTAAATTCCTATTTATTTGTAATATGAAAAACTATTCAAATCCTTATATCTCAAACATGTCTACTCATAAAAAACATTGCCATGAAACAAAGATTTCAAATCGCAATGTTAATTTTTAAAACAAATCTTACGAAAATGCTTTCCTTTTTCACTGCCTCTTATTCTTTCTACGGCAAATTGAAGAATACCACTTGCTCGTCCAAATTTAATAAATCATGTACCAAAGAAAGCTTACGTCTCCTTCTATTCCTTGGGCATCATTAAAATGAGCGCAAACGATAATTAATAATATTAGATAGCGGTGCAATGGCCGATGTAGGGTAGCCGGGACCCTTTAAAGGTTTATAAGCGCATGCGCACCCGAGCCGGTGGACCAGTGGTTTCGGCGGTTGTATTGTGGAGTCAATGGTTGTGAGATCAAATCAATCGAAGGTAACTCGGTATGTTATTTCATTATTATGTCGGAATTATATTAATTTGGTGAATATCTATGCATTTCAGTTAAAACATTGTGAAATTGTTGGAGTAATTGTAAAAATAAAACCATTTAAGTGAAATTTTGATTTCGTTTCTTGTTTATTTCCACTTGAGGGCATATGGTTTTCTTTGAAGAGGAAATAACAAGTACATGTAAAAATCGTTTTAAACTAAGAAAACCATATGCTATCCATCTTTCCAGAAATTTTCAGGTGTTTTTAGTTTCTCTTTTTTTTCTTTATCTTTTTACCTATTTCCTGTCTTTTTTCACACATTGGTGTTAATTTACTTCTCTAAAATGTTAAGAAAATTTGTGAAACATTCATTTCTCCTCAAAATTTCGTTTGCACAGTCATAAATAAATTTCCAAAAATATTTCAATATTTAAAAAATAGTAGAGTTCTTCGGCAACATCTTCATCTTCGAAGGAAGAAGCTTTGGTAGCCAAAGCTGACCTTATAACTGCTTTTGAAATACAAGATATGTGTAAAAATAATTTGTTATTCAGTGGTTAAGAGAAACAAAATGGATAGCTAATTCACGAATTTGCTCCGTTTGCAACGAACCCATGGTATTTTCCGTTGTCGAGAAGTCACCCATAACGCGGTCTTTCGTCGAGATGTAAAAGTCGATGAATCCAAATTTGGAAAAAGATAGTATAATAGAGGAAAGAGTGGAGGGACTGCCGATCCTAGGGTAAGTAGAGATGTAGTCACGGAAATGTTTTATGGTGCCAGTGGAGAAATGAGACCCCGCGACACTTACGAACTGGATCCTTCCTGGTACTACAATCCACACGGATTGTTGGAAATCTTATGATAGATTATACCAGGAAGGATTCCAGCACTACACAGTGAACCTTTCAAAAAATTTGAGAGATCCAGTGTCCGGCGTACACACGAATAAAATTGAGGGCGCTTCGGCGCATGCTAATGCCTGAACGCCAAGAGGAGGGTGAAGGAAACACTACTACTTAGGCTATTTCGCTATGTACATGTTCCGGATGTGGGACCGGAGAGAAAAAATGCCTTTTTGGCTTTTTTGGAGGCAGCCGCCCTTTGGTACGATCCCTCAAAGTCATCCGAAGATGATCTACAAGCTGCAAGGCCAGCTTCAAAGGACCAACTTTTTAACCTTTAGTTTTCATTCAAATAGGAAATAAATTCCTGTCAATTCTTTGGTTTTTCTAAATAAACTTTGTTAAAATTGCCTTAAATCTCATTTATTTTGTTGTCTGCGTTAGATTAGGTTAAAATAGGTTTGATTCGTATTTTTGAAACTACGACCCTAAAAATCACTTTTTAGACTTTTCTCAATTTGCGCCGAAAAAGTTTATCACCATATTTTTTTTACATCAAACTACACTGGAAAAAAATACGAGCAGGCGGTATTCTTCAATTTTTGCCCTTTCTACAGTAGTTAGTATGTTTACACTTAATATCGAATTATTTAAACTTCCATTGACATCTGCGAGTAACAAAGGTTTCTGTGTTCTAACTAAGAAAGCCGTATTTATGTTCCGAGAACGCATTAAGGCTCCTCAGAAAAGTCCACACTTTTCTCGAAACTTCATACTTTTACTTCAATTGCATTTAATAAACTTAAAGTCACTTTCATTACAATATAACCTAATTTCAACCCAGGTTAAGCGTCACGGTGAATATCGAGTACTACCCTGCCCCGCTGTCCTCCAAGAAATGAAAATGAAGAACTTATTGCTGAGTAACGTAGAGACTAGAGAGAGGGGAGAATCGGGGATAGACGTTTTTGTCAGCCTGCTTGCTAAAGCAGGGGTATTATAGACGGGACAAGACACACCACCTAAAAAAGCATTGCAATTCTCGTTCCTTTGGTATTATTTTTTTAATAAATTTCTAATTGCTACGGACATATTTTAGCACTTTACGATGCAGGTTTCGAAAAACGATAGTTTCTATACAATTAAGAATCTCAGTTCTTTAGAAACCACCAGGGAAGAAAACGTTACCGACTACACACTAGTAGTATTCCCCAGAACTGGCCGACGGTCAGTTATCGCACATCCAAATAAAAACGTTCACAAGGTTTAAAAACCATCTACTCCCAGTCCCCGAAAAAATCAGTTTTCAAAACGCAGATATTCCCAGTAAGCCGAATAAAGCAGGATTCTAAACGCAGATATTCCCAGTAAGCCGAATAAAGCAGGATTCTAAACGCAGATATTCCCAGTAAGCCGAATAAAGCAGGATTCTAAACGCAGATATTCCCAGTAAGCCGAATAAAGCAGGATTCTAAACGCAGATATTCCCAGTAAGCCGAATAAAGCAGGATTCTAAACGCAGATATTCCCGTACCCCAAAAAATTAGGTTTCTGGTAAAACATGGCTAAAATTGATTTGTACAGTTTTGAGGATTACCTTGAAATGTTTTTCATTTACGGAGAGTGCCAGAGAAACGCAAGGTTAGCTGCTAGGACGTTTGCAAAAAGGTTTCCGAACCGTCCACATCCGGGGCATCAAGTAGTTTTAAACGCAATAACCCGGTTTCTTGAAAGAGACACGGTGATTCGACGTAATGCACCAGTTCGACATCAACATCATCCGCCAGTTGTAGAAGGAGGTGGACACGGGGCGGGCAGACGAAACGAAGTAGTAAGGCGTATCGTAGACAATCCCCACACCAGTTCACGGGCAATCGGAGCGGAATTAAATTGTTCTCATACAACGGTCTTAAACATTCTTCATGGTGAAGGATTTCACCCCTACGAAATTCATCTTTACCAACATTTTAAACCACAAGACTTTGGACCACGCGTAGAGTTTTGCCGGTGGGTATTGGACCAAATTGAAGTCGATGGAAATTTCCTAAACCACGTACTTACGAGTGATGAGTGTACGTTTTACCGGGATGGTAAACCGCCACAACATGCATTACAGGGCGAGGGAAAATCCCCATTGGCTATGGGCGAATCATCACCAAGAAAACTGGAGGATAAACGTTTGGTGTTGATCCGGTCATTGGACCTGTTTTTCTCGAAGAACATCTAAACGGAGATCGTTACGTTGATCTCTTAAACACCGTAGTGTCCGATGCCCTAGACGATCTTCCCTTAGCAGAACGAAGACGAGTCTGGTACCAGCACGATGGTGCACCACCGCATTTTGGACGTGTTTCCCGGGATTGGCTAGACGCGGAATTCGGTCCCCAATGGATAGGTCGTGGTGGTCCAGTCGCGTGGCCATCTCGTTTGCCAGATTTAACGCCGGTGAATTTTTTCTTGGGGGGGGGGGGGTATGTACATAGCCTTGTGTACGCCACTGAGCCAACAACACTTGATAACCTTCGAGACCGAATTCAGCAAGCGGCTGCTCTCGTTTCTCCCGAGATTTTAACTCGCGAAAGAAAAAACTGGGAATTCCGTTGTCGGCAAAGTGTCAATGTCGACGGAAGACATTTTGAACATTAAATTTAATGCTTTGTTATTAAAAATGCCAAACAGATGTGTTGCACGAATTTATAAATTTAATTTCGGATATCGAAATGCTACATTTCTAATGTCGCCTCTGTGAAGAAAAGATTGCACTGCAATTTCCCTCTCCGTGCTTTAGAATTTCTTGGTCATAATTCAGTCTTCATTTGAAACGTCACCACCCCTTTCTACATTTTTGGCGCTACTTGTACACCGGTTACTTATTAGGTCTAATTATTTTAGTACGTATAAAGACCATTTCGGAAAACACAAAGGGGCGAGGCCACCATTGAGGTATTCTCCCTCACACCAAGGGTCACCGCCAGACTGTGCCTAAGTTCACGACAGGTAAAAGGCTAGTCAACTCTCACTGCCTATAGTGGTGCTTCTAGACAAGAGAGAGAGAAGACCCCAATGGTGTCAAGCCACAACCGTGATCATTCACGTACACGAATGTTTTATAGTTTTAGGTTATTAAGGTTGGCGGGCAAGTCCGGAGAGTCACTAATGTGAAAAGGTTTCTAACTATATGGTATTATTGGCTGAGTATGTTGCGACGGCTCAGATGACCCATACACTTGAACCACTGATGCTTTTAAAAAATTTTATATTGGGTAAATAGAGGAAGGTGGGTCGGAGAAAAGTGTGACCTTCGAATAACTGGTAATGAATAATGTGTACACCCATATTATTTCCGCGTGAAATGAATATAACAAGTCATTGGTACTGAGAAGTATTTCTTTGGATATATCAGAAGTAAGATAAGGGACTAGAAGTAACGAGGTAACCAAACTCTTCACTTGGCGATGGAAGCGGCATAAAATCGTCAAATTTGTTCACTAGTGCTAGGCTCTATTACCAATGCTAGGGCACTTTAATTCTAGTCCCTTATCTTACTGCTGGTTACATTTATACCGATATCATATTTTTCCTGTGCTACAGAGAGCCACCTACTAAACGAAACGACACAGAATAAACATTGTTGCTTTGTCTCAAGAAGACGACATTAGTTTATAAAATAATTTGAGAACAAACGTTCTTTGTCATATTTTCTCTAACATCAGTCTTCTCAGAATCTTACTACAGATTTAAACTTTTTTGGTGGAAACTTGAAAATTTGCTAAGCCAGCAACAATTAAAACTATGTCCGTCAAGGTGCTTAAAAGTTAGTGAGCAACGACACGAAATCCCTTCAAAATAATTAATTTCATGATAAAATATTTTCGGAAAATGTAATTGTTCTTGAAAAAGCGTAGATATGCAATTTTTTAAATTAATTTAGAGGGAATGGATCGATTAACAGTAAAATCATTTGATTGGATTTAATATTGATTAAGGATTAAATGGATAAAAATAACTAAAACAATTGAAATATCTGAAACTTCAGTCAAATGATAAACCTCACACATATCGTTTGTTTTTTTCGGCCTGGGTCCAAACCAAGACGTTTTTTTATAATATCTGTTACTTCAGTCTTATTGTAATTAAAATTTGAATAATTTTATTTTTGCTTTACCGTCATACATTTGGGGTTGATCTATTTCTAATTGCTTAAAAAAGTACTTCAGTATCGTTAATTACATTTAACTTATATTCAAAAACATTGATTTAGATAAGCAAATAATGTTGTACTTTATTGATGAAAGAAGTTTAAAAACGACGGTATTTGAAATATGGAAGAAAAATATTTGTTTCGTACACTGTATAGTGTTGTCGAGATCAGACCAACAGCTTCCTTTATGTAAAACCCCCAATACTGCCAAAGGGAGATGTCATACTAAATTATACAGGGTGTAAATAAATGTTTAGAATTCATGTTTTATTGTATGCCTGAATGCAACAAAATATATTAAAGCGCAGTCCTACGATTAGTCTTAGTCTCTTAGAACCTGGGTCTCAAATTGCAACCTCTAAACTGTTTGGTAAACAACTCAACGTAAATATTCAAAGTGTCTACCATTGTGGTTGAGGCACTCTTCCAGAGGATTGTCCGTATCCTACATTACATTTGCAACCTCTAAACTCATGACGCATGGTAAGACTAATGGTATTGCCGTTAAGGCTTGATGTAGGCGGATATGATTATGCCGGTAGTAATGCCCTTGTAAACTAGCACGAACAGTAGAATGGCTTAGTGCAACTTCATCTTCCACCGCTCTACTACTAGCATGAGATTGGCTTCATAACTATCTACGATGTCAAAGTCTCTATCCTCATTACAGACTATACAGTCTCTTCTAAGTTTACGATCTTGCACTACCGAAATCACGATGGTGCTCGCACCCGAATGTTGTCGGTGTGGAGACCGTTCGGCATAAAGCACTGACTTTAGTTGAACGTTACCGCGACCTTCACCCAAAATAAACGTGTTGTCCAATTTGTCCTGGTTAGAATAGGTTGGCATTTTGCTAGGAAACGAGACTAACTACTGTAATTCTACTACTTAGCTGCGACACTGAAAGACCCTGTATATCTAAAGAGCCCGGAAGTTCCTCAAAGTTGAGTTTTCAAAGATTGCCAGCTTGAGCAGGTCATGGTGTGTATAGTGGTGAAGGTCGTTTTAACGTTCGACACGTGACACCACGGTATGTTTGGTCCTCCAATGTCCTGACCCGATAGGTCCGAACAATTACCATCTTGGTTTTTCGGATCAGTGTTGCGGTATTGCTGGTCCCATTAGAAATACAAGGCCTGTAGTGTTACAATTGTAACAATACGTCTGTTAAAGAGGCACAAATACTGTAAAAAACCATTGTTATAATGGTTGGCCAATTTTTAAACACCCCTAACCTAAAACTTTGGACAAAATAAGGAAAACATAAAGGATTCATTGGGAATAACTTTGAAGAAGGTCCGAGTTGTCTGTGGAACCGAGAAAAAAGGCCGTAGTGAAAAGTAATCGTCGTCACGTAGAAGTTACGATCGAATTTAATTAGTCTCGTCTCTTAGCAAAATGCCAGGGCAAATTGAGCATGATGTTTTCGAGGATTACTTAAGACGGCAAAACCTTTGCGTGAACTAATTGAAGCCGATCCATTATTTTTTAGAAAGGTACTGTTCTCTAACGAGGCTATTTAGGGATGGTACCTTAAACCTTCATAACGTGCATTTTTGGGAGGGCATTCTTGGAAACCAAATTATCGGACCCTTTTTTTGATAAGAAAATCTCTGAAGGCATTTAATTGGACTTCCTGCGTCATGAGTTCGTTGCTTGAAAAGTTATTGCAAGACATGGGCAGATGAAGAGTGCCTGCACCACAA